>NW_026889779.1:34590000-34785000 GCF_033153115.1 Saccostrea echinata
ATAACGCCATGCTGCCAGCTAAATGACTCGAACACCAGGGGTACACCTAGAAAGAGGAAATCAGTACAGAGATTAATACTACTGGTATACACCTGAAAAAAGTATAAACATCAACGCTAGTGATACACATCAAACAGGGAGAAGTATCAACAACTCTCGTAATACATCTAAAACAGGTATTCCAGGCTACTAACTGGATTGTTTAAGTAAAGTGTGTTAAATTTTCATAATGCAATTAATCCTTCCAAGGAGTAGCTCATGGCAAACAGTACCCACTGTACAGTGGTTGGAAATGCAGATCAATGCTCTGACCTAGAGTACAATTTACATCATTTTGTCTTACCCAAGGACCTCTGCTGTACTCTGCTGTTACTGGACACTGTTGTAGATTGATATATCATGTATGTTAAGTATTCCTAGTTCAGAAGGGTAAAATACCTGTTGGGCGTCTTCCACCAAAAATGATGGCACTGATGGGGACTCCTTCTGGATCCTCCCATTTGGGGTGGATGATGGGACACTGGGCAGCCGGGCAGGTGAATCGGGAATTAGGGTGGGCAGCATTTCCTGGCATTCCTATCTTCCAGGGCTGTCCTAGCCAGTTAGTAATTGCTATGTTCTGAAAGTGAATGTTATGACTGAAGGACTGAAACTACAGAACTACCATGATCAGCTGTTAATAAATGGTAACGGGGGACATCCTAATAATCACAGATTTCCCCTCCCCCAAAATAAGACGTATATTAAATCACAAAAAATTTTAAGGTTTAAATTTTTGATTTAGAGAAATCTAAAGAACAAGATACACTAAGACCCAAATGTGCCCCATCCCCTCCAGTTTACAAAATACTAAAATAGAAAGTTGAAATTGAAATAGCTATAGCTCATTATTGATTATGATTTACAGAACTGTAGATCACTTAATTTTCGCGAGACTGTTTTTTGGTATTTATAAGCGAGCCAAAATTTTCACGAATTTCGGTCATTGCTCTATATGATATTTATAATACTAATATTTGCGAGAATGAAATTTTCGCGAGCAGACAGTCTCATGTAATTATGCGAGAATAAAGTTTTCGCAAATAAAAAGTGATTTACAGTATATAAAAGCCATGGCAATACACTGTATAGATCGTAATGCATAGAAAAGTCAAGAAAAACATTTAGAGATTGTAAATTGGTTTGCTATGTGACCATCCACTACCTTATCAACTTCATCTTCCATTCCCTCCCAATAGAAGCCACCATCAGCTGTCTCAGCCACATTTGTAAAGATGGAATTCTTCTGGAAGGAAAGCATAGCATTGGGATTGGTCTTCATGTTAGTGCCAGGAGCCACACCAAAGAACCCAGCTTCTGGATTAATGGCCCGGAGTTCTCCTTTCTCATTAAATCTCAGCCAGGCAATATCATCTCCTATAAACCAGCCACAAAACACACCATGTAACTTAAAAAGATTACAGTAAATTGTTGCTTATGATAGCAAATTTCAAATATAAAAAAGTTGAAATGAAACATGCACGGATATATCGGACAATGGCTCATACCAATGACTTGAACTTTATATCCAGGAATGGTTGGTCTGATCATGGAGATTTGTTTTCCCACAAGCACTTGGGAAAGCAGCACAGACAAATTTCTCCTCCCCCGTCTTTTCATTGGTCAGTCCCATAATCTAAACATGCCAATCTCGTCAATTACAAAGTATTCATTAGAACAATGCTTATCAACAAAGCAATTATTCACATTATGTACATTACAAGTTTGAAACATTTTCAGGAGATATGAGGATCTGAGATGTAAAGATAATTGACAAACTCAACAGGAGGGGAAATCTCACCAGCATGTGCTCGGCCATCCATCCTTCATCTCTGGCAATGACACTGGCGATTCTCAGAGCAAAGCATTTTTTACCGAGCAGAGAGTTACCACCATAACCGCTGCCGTATGATGTAATCTCACGTCGGGCTGGGAAATGTCCAATCATTATCTTGTCTGGGTTGCATGGCCAATGATTGATTACCTTTCCTAAAATTTGCACTTTTTACATGAGTGACTTGTGACCTAAAAATTATGGTCAAGGTTTACATAACCCATCAGACAAACGATGAGACAAAACACAATATTCCACCTGATTTTTAATCTTTAAGTTATTATATTACTATCTGGATCATTATATATATATATATATATATATATATATATATATATATATATATATATATATATATATATATATATATATATATATATATATACACATGTATTTTTGTTAGCAATATGATTATAAATTATTACTGAAGAAAACAACACAAGTTTTTTATGATGTATGAACACACACTTACTCTGGACTGGTCGAGGACATCCCATGGAGTGAACACATCTTACAAAATCATCATCTCCCAGCACCTCCCAGATCGTGGCTGAAACACGGGTCATGATTCTCATACAGAGGAGGACGTAGTTTGAGTCCGTCAGCTGGATACCAATCTTACTGAGGGGTCCTCCAATAGGCCCCATACTGAAGGGAATTACGTACATAGTTCTACCTGTAAATGGGAGGAGAAAACATCTTACTTGATTCTATAACTAAGATTTAATTAAAGATATGTATTGCTTTCATTATCAAGACGAGTCCATGGGCCACAATGCTCACCGGAGTGGCTCCTGCTGTTCTTCATCAGCAAATTTTTTTCCCTATATTCCTATGTAAAACTTAATCTTGATTTGAACAAAATTGAACCTACTTACTATGAAATGAAGCTTTCATTTAAGTTTCAACTCTTTTGATCCAGTGGCTCCTGAGAAGATTTTAAAAGATATTCTTTATACTCAAATGTTAAACTCTGATTGCCTGTTGTGGCCCCACCCTACCCTTGGGGGAAATGACTTGAACAATATGAACTTACACTGTGTCATGAAACTTAAGTTTCCACTCTTCTGGTTCTGTGGTGGAAAGAAAATTTTAAAAGATGACTTTTTTCCCACCGATTCTTAATAATCCCCTGTTAAAAGAGTGTGGCCCTTTATTTGTACCAACTTGAATCCCCTTTACCATAGGATGCTTTGTGGCAATTTTGGATAAATTGGCCCCATGGTTCTTGAGGAGAAAATGAAAATGTGAAAAGTTTATAGACGGATGGATGGATTGACAGCTAGACAGATAGATGTTGGACAAAATGTGAAAAGCTTCTTTGAGCTTTCAGTTCAGATGATCTAAAAAGTCTTAAACAACTAATTTTTCTAATTATAGTGACAGTATACACACAGAATTTACAGCAGTATTTTATACCTGCCATACATCCTTCAAAATCCTCATTCACTTCTTCTTCCAGATCCTTGGTACTTTTCCACTGTCCCAGAATTCCCCTCACTCCAGGGCGTACGTGTGGTACAGTCTCGTATTTATCATCAGTAGCAATCCACGTTTTTGATTCTACTCGAGCCACATCAGCAGGATCAGTACGACACAAAAAGCTAAATATAGAAATTAATTATTTAATGTCAGGGTCTTGTGGTTAAATGAAATTCATCGGATTTGAAAATGATTTCATTGCCACAATAAACAAAACATAACTTCAGGGAAAAAAAAGCTTAACTGAAGAGTGTACATTCAAAATATTTTTAAAAAAAATAAAGCAGAATAAAATTCTGGACACTAAAAACCAAGTCAATCCAGATTCTCTTTCAACCATGATCAAGTAAAAAATGTCACTCAGATGATCTTTTTTTGGTGTGTCCTCATTCAGTGAATAATGAAGGAAAATGTCATCAAAAATATTACACGTTTTGTACAATTTTCCAAAATACTAGTATAATAGTTCCACAATATCTACAACATGCATAAATCTTTAAAAATTCTTATCATTAAAAATCTATTTTCTATTTTCAAGAGAATAAAATTGTTATTGGTTTGGACTTTGACATGAACATAATAAGAGATGCTTTTCTGAATCAGAAAACTCCAAGTTGTTGCCATCATGGATCCAAGTGCAAAATGGCTGTCCTAATCAATTATAAAACCTTTTCATTAACAGCTGATAATAAGAAACTTTCAGACTTAATGGTAAAGTGGACGATTTCATTTATTGTCATCAGGACTTTATTAAGATCATACATGTGATATGTACAGGCGGTACGCAAAATGTACCGTTTTTTCGAGCCCATTCATCGTGTACCGGCAGGACACCAAAATTCACGGAATATGAAAATTTGTACAGTATTTTGAATTTCTCGCTAAATGCCACCATTTTCCTCTCATTCTCACACTCGAGACACTGGAAAACGTCACCTGTGTTTGACACTTGACCTTCTGATAACTGTGTAGTGTACACAAACCATCGCGTGTGAAGGCGTGAACTGCCAATTGGGATAATTATCTTTAGGTAGCTTTATTTTTAAAGGGGTACTTAATTATAACTGTTAATGTTTCGTAACTTGATTGAAAAAAATTAAGCCAACTTCTAAAGTTGATATACATGACTTAATATACATGAATCTGACCCAGATCTCCGTAGGTATAAAATATACGATGTTTATTACCATGATTACGATGAAATAAAGGATATGGTTTTTATGTGCTGAAATTTATGTATGATTGTATTTACTGCTGTTATTTAGCATTGCTGATGTATATATCAGTAATATGAACAAGATGTAAATTGGAGACATTGACTCTCACGTTAATACTATATAAAGCTGGCAAACAAACTATCATCTAAACTAGCTTAATTTATAGTTGATTCATAAGAACATTGTGATTATACAACACAATATATGAAATTTTAAAGCATTCAAATCTCCATTACAACTTTTAAAATAAGACATTTGCACCAATATATATTTGTTGGTTTAGAAATAAGGTGCCTTATCATCAGAATTTAAGCGATATTTTATACCATTTATTGTACCGTTTTTTGATAGGCAGTGTACAGTTTTTTCACCCAAATTCCAGTTTTTTTTTATGGCTGCTGTACAGTTTTGTGGTCTTTGACTTATCACATGTATGAATGATATACAGTCAAACCTCGTTATCTCAAACTCGAAGGACCTAGAAAATACTTCGAGATAACCAAGGATTCGAGATATCCAGGGTAAAATACTTAAGGAATAAGCAGCTGGAACTTCAAAATGACTTTGTCATATCAATGGTATTTGAGATAATCACGTTTAAGATACCAAAGCTCGACTGTAGTTTACCAGTTTTCGTATTTGGGGAGCGGTGTGAGGACTCCCCTCTCTATCAGTTTGTGTGTGATCTCCTCAGCTTCTGCATGGGACCCGTCACAGATATACAGCGCTCGGGGTTTACATTTATACACCTACAACAGAGAAACAATATTTAGCGCTCGTAGTTTACATTTATAAATCTACAGCAGATAAACAATCTACAGCTCTCAGGGTTTACATTTATACACCTACAGAAGAGAAACAATATACAGCGCTCAAGGTTTACATTTATACACCAATATACAGTGCTCGGGGTTTACATTTATACACCTACAACAGAGAAACAATATACAGCGCTCGGGGTTTACATTAAGATACCTACAACAGAGAAACAATATACAGTGCTCGTAGTTTACATTTATAAACGTACAGAAACAAAATAATATACAGAGCTTGGGGTTTACATTAATACGCCTACAGCAGAGAAACAATATACAGTGCTCATAGTTTACATTTATACACCTACAACAGAGAAACAATATACAGTGCTCGGGGCTTACATTTAGACACCAATATACAGCGCTCGGGGTTTACATTTATATACCTACAGAAGAGAAACAATATACAGTGCTCGGGGTTTACATTTATATACCTACAGAAGAGAAACAACATACAGCGCTCGGGGCTTACATTTATACACCAATATACAACGCTCGGGGTTTGCATTTATACACCTACAGAAGAGAAACAATATACAGCGCTCGGGGTTTACATTTATACACCTACAACAGAGAAACAATATACAGTGCTCGTAGTTTACATTTATAAACGTACAGAAACAAAATAATATACAGAGCTTGGGGTTTACATTAATACGCCTACAGCAGAGAAACAATATACAATGCTCGGGGTTTACATGTGCATTTATAATCCTACAGCAGAGAAACAATATACAGCACTCATAGTTTACAGAAACAAAACAATATCCAGTGCTCATGGCTTACATTTATAAACTCGCATAATAAATACAACGCTCAAGGCTTACATTTATAAAAACAAAACAGTGCTATGTTTCACCTATTCAATAATTGGTTTGTATTGGCAGATTTTTTTATTACAACATGGAAGGATTTTAAGATCACTGTTGAACATCACACTAAGTGAAGCAGACAAAACATCTCATCAAGTACAAAAGAAGCACCATTAATTAATTGGTTTGTAGCTGTCACTGAATGTTACCATGGTTACAAAAGAAGGAGTGATAATTAAACAGCTTGCATTTCTCAACATGAGACTTCTTTATCTAATGATTGTGATATTAAAGGATGAAGGAATGATTCTGTTAATACTCACCCATTTCGCTATAAACTTCTGAACTTTTTTGGGGAGCATGTGGAAGTCCCCCTTGACAATGGGGACATGGCCAAGCTTCTGGATTACTATTTCATGGACCTCAATGAATTCTGGTGCGTCATCCTCCATTGTCAAACCAGTGGGAATTAATCAACCTGTTAATTAATAAATCTCTCTGATATACAACATTTTCTATCTTACTCAAACCTTCGCTATTGATTTCCTGGTTAAAAATAAAGGTTACATAATGTATCTCACAGCTACAGACAAGATTTAGAGGCTTTCCATGTCTTTTCAGGATTACCTGTTCTAACCAACATAAATCTGACGGAATGTCTCGGGAAAAATGGGTTATAGAGTCCTGGTAATACTGAGCAAATACCTACTGCACGTCAAAAAGTACTTATATTCTTTATGGTATGCAGTCATTCAATAGCTCAGAATTGCAATCTACAAAGTTGTAACCACAGAAATGTCAATTGTTTTTCTCGCTGCCGGGATTTCAGAGAGAACCAACTGTAATCACAGTCAACAGGAATTCCCTGATATCAACACGTTTCCCTTTTTATTCTTCCTATATCAAATGTCTCCTTTTTATACTATTTGTACATGGATAAGAAAAATACTTCCCTTTATAAACAATTCCTTTTTTGTATAAATCCCCAACAGGAAAATAAACACAGTAATCATTTTTAAGTCACAACTAGCTGTGTAGGTCTAAAAACACTACCTTAACCTTACCATGTTTAAAAAAATATTTTTGAAACAAACAGAATTAAAATCATTTACAAGTATACGATCAATAGATGGTTGCTGTATCAGGTACATGTAGAAAAACTGAATTAAAAATGTTTTTGTGTGGAGGGAAAGAAAACTTCACATGCAACATGGGCGGATCTAGAGGGGGATGGGGTTTTTTTTTTTGGCTTGTCAAGAAATTTTTGGGTTGGAATTTTTTTTTTTGACTGGGGTGGACCCCCCTGGAAAAAGTTCCTGGATCCGCACCTGTGCAATACAATAAAGATAAGTAAAACATATTTCACAGTGGTTTGACTTTCATCAATGATACAGCAGCAGTTATATTTCAATTAGCATTAAAATTTATACAATACACTCAGATACTCTATACATGAATTTACATTCCACAAATATTTTGCTTACAAGTTTGTGGAAAGCTTTGGCATTCAAATCACCTTAACACGGATGATGAGGTCAAAAAGTTACAACTTTTTAGATCACAAACATTGAATGCTGTGCAAGTGCAATGTCACTGCATTATGCCATTATAGGCAGGGAAATTCCCCGGCCCCTTGGTCTTAGGGACAACTATTATTTAGCCTAATTTTGCAAAATAAATGACAAGAAATCCTCAGTGAATTCACCTGTGTGCAAAACGAATTCATAACTCTCTAATGCGCGTTACTGTTTTTGCACACACCATTACAATAACTCGCTAATATGCGTTAACTCAATTCGTGCACACCAATGCAGTTAAGAGATCAGTGCTTATATTTACATATTTTAACTCCCTACCTTGTTTGCAAACATGATTTACTAGTATATTTCAAAATCCCTGTATTATTCTTCAGGTAAGTTACAATTAATGGAAGGGCCATTGCAACAGCTAACAGACATTAAAGCCATACTGTTAAATATGAAATTATTTTTGATTTTCGCTCACAGTGGTTATTCTGGTATTCCCCTCAAACCCCTCTTAGGCATGTTAGGGATAGGAACCTCAGACCCCCTTCTACTTTGTTAATTCCCCTGCTATTTCAATTCTTAGGTACATCTCTGCTATCAGTACTGTAATGCCCTACAACATATACTATATATATATTAATCGAGTAATTCTTTGTCATATAGTAATATAAAATATTGATATGACGCATTTCCCCTAGTGTTTCTTTCAATTACACCTAAATTATACGTTTGTGTCATATACAAGTGAAGATAGACAGCCTACAGCTGGTCTACACGCAGTGTCCTGGCCTTGAACTACCCCCAATATTGTAGTCCAGATAAATCACCCAGTGAGAGGCGGGTCATTTAAGGTCACGATGATCTTCCTTGCTGGATCGCCATAATCTCCATTTTAGAAATCTACGCCTAATTTTTTCATTATGCAATAATTAAAACTGCTAGATATAATGCAAGAGAATTATGCAAATCGACATAAAAATTTGCAGACACAGCTTTATCATATTTCTCCGGCGGAAACTGGGTCATTACTTTCCTGTATATTTTTCCACAGTTCGCAATTACAATATTTATGATTATTTAGATATAATGACAGTGTATTACATTACCTCTTTTCTTTTGAAATCGGAAATAAATGACAGTGACACCTACCTATACAGCAGAATTACGATGGAGCAGCTTAAACTGACGCCGGTCGGTTGAAAAATGTTTTGATCAATGACAGCTTTCCTCTGGATTTTTCATATAGAATGTACTGGAAGGCGAGGTTTTACGATAAACACCGAAGTGGTAAACAAGAAGATAGGACAAACAAGGTTAAAATAAAGAGCTATTTTCTCACTGTGATGTTCTTTGGAACATTATCGGAAGATAATTTACAGTGGAATTCAGCTTACTACGTAGAATATTTTTATGAACTTGAAGGAACAAAGCATGCCGAGGACAAATCGGATAAATATAATTTTCATGTGCGAAAATGCACGTATAATTAAAAAATATATATTAACCATGTCACGGACATCCCTAATTAAACTGTTAAATTGATCAATACCCATACAAAATCAGTGATCTTTTTTGCTCAGTTCAGTTGGTACACTTAGCAAATGTCATTATCTACAGATCTACATTTAGCATAGACCTAAAGCAGTCTATAAAACACGCTAATTTATTTCAAACTCCGATTCAAATGTGTGAGTACCATGATTATTTTTCATGGGTGCATTTTTCTAATTCACATTCAATCCGTTATCTTAGAACAATTAAATAATGATAAGAAAAATAATTGGTAAAGCGTAAAATTAGTTCAAAATAAGATTTGACAGTTTTGATACTCCTCCCAGACAGACAGACAGACAGACAATGTATTAATAATGATCTAGAGTAATTTTTTACAATATGTTTCTGTCAATATGCACTCTGTAGAAACTTTTCGCAAGAGTGTTGAGGGGTTCGACGCGTTACAAGTAGTCATTAGTTTCACGAGTGGACTGCTACAAAAACTTCGTACTGCAATTGTCCTGTAACTTATAAATTTCTTTAACGAGTGCACAGATAGAATAGAAAAAAGGCTTTTCTTCGAACAATAAGGGACTTTAATTTCGAATGCATTTAGAATTTACCAAGACACGCTCAGAAAAAAAGAAAAGAAAAAAAAAATGAAATTACAAGACGAAATTTTCAACAACAAAAAAAACAAACAAACAAAAAAACAAAAAAAAAACAAAAAAAACAAACAAACAAACAAACAAAAAAAAAGAACACTTCAGTATTACTTTCCCACCTTTCTTTTATATTTTGCTCTTCGTGTAATTACGAAACACTGGAATAATTTAAGGGGGCGATCATTTGATTCTAAGGGGAGGGGGCTCGCAATTTTTTTTTTATTTTCAAGATGATCGTGGGCAGATTTGTAACAAAATAGCTCAAACAATATAGATTAATTTTCTTATTCACGGAAAAATGCCCCCTCTTTAAAACTCTATTTCGTGGGGTGGGTGGGGGAAGGTAGCACTTATTTATTTTCAACATTTTCGAGGACAAATTACTTATTTCCAAAATCAGCCAGAATCCCCCCCCCCCTTCAGATTTTAATGGTCGTCCCCTAAAGAGATAAAATCTTAAATTGATGCATCGATGACGAGTAAGAAGCATATTTTGTTATGTTAAAAGGTTAACAACCTCGCGTTGACCAAAAAAAAAAAAAAAATAAAGAAAAATAATAATAATAAAATAAAATAAAATAAAATACCAGTACATTCTATATAAAATACATTCACTCATACTTTCGACTCGACAAATCGAATGTAACTGTATTGCAAAACCATATTGCGATCAATATTGTTAGGAAAAACAAAGTCAAATTTCATGATATCTCAAAACTTGCGAATTAACGCAAGAAATCTTACGAGGGTAAAATTAGTGAATCATTCACGATACACAACGGGACAATTAAAGGAATGACCAGGCCAGGGGTCTGTACTGCGGTTGGTAGTGGCGATTTTCTGATTGATAACGAGGTCGAACTAAAGAAAAAAAATTCGAGTAAAAGTTTTATTTATGCATCGAAACTCGTGTTGCTTAGCCCTATATTATTTTTATCTGAATCGTTTTGTGATGCCAGCAAAAATATATTTCTCCTTTACTACCAAGTGTACAATTGTTGTATATTTGTTTTTATTTGTCTACCGAAAATTATTCTCCCATGATGACTTTCTTTTTCCTTCTCAAAAAAAATATTAAAAAAAAAAAAACAAGGTCGTACACATTAGTCACAAAGGGCTAAAAGTTAAGTTTAGAACTTAGAGAAATCAGAGAACCCCGATGTTATTATCTCTCATCGTACAAATCTCGTAAATCATGATATACTAATTAGAAAACATAAATGCTATCACTTTGATCCAGTATCAATTAAATGGTTTCAATCATATTTATATGATCGAACTCAAAGTGTAAAAATTGGTGCATACACATCTGAATTACTGCCAGTCATAGCAGGTGTGCCACAGGGCTCTATTTTAGGCCCTTTATTGTCAATGATTTCCCATTATCTGTTGAACATTGTAATATTGACATGTTTGCTGAAAGCACTACAATGCATTTTCATGGTAACGATATTTCACGTATTAGTATCAGGAATTCCCAATCCCTAGAGCAATATTTAAAAGTAGTGTTGAAAATTTTTTACTTGCGAAACTGGCTCTACATTAAAATATGTTCCCCCCCCCCCTTCCTTTCCTCCTTTTAATGATTTTTGATGTTTTATTTATTGTGTTGTATTATAATGTTTATATTTTATTGTCTCCAATTGTGATTTGTGTTTATTGTATATATACATTGTATATGTGTTATAAAGAAGGCCCTGAGGAAGACTAATGCTTGCACTAATCGAGTTACCTTCTATAAATTATAAAGTATTTTATTATTATAAATCAAAGTAGACAGTGTATAAATTCAGACGAAAGAGTAGAATAGGATAAATTTCTCTTACAAATTGCATTATTTTGATTTCAGTTATTAGGTTCTTGTGATCGCTTAAGCAGATTTTAATGAACCCATCTACGTGTAAATTTACCAACCATGTATTTTGACTACTCAGACAGTATTTTACATCTATTTGGGAAAAAACACCAATTTTATCTTTTGGCAGTTTCTATCGGTACCATTCATTTGTTCACCTACTACTCAGTTCCTCCAACAATTCTGCCTCTCGATTCCCAGAAAAAAAAAACAAAATAAGGTCATATTCTTTTTAAATAAAATTGTATTTCTTTAAATTGTAGTTCCCTCTCTTGGGCAATTCTGCCCTAAAATATTGCTAAAACATGTTTTAATCAGCTGTTTGACAAGAATTTACACATAATAACAGTATGCCACCGGCAGTGAACAATATAACTTCCCATCACATCTTGTGAATTTCTAGTCTAACATATACATAATCAAATAAATGGCAATTTATCACAGTCATATTTTTTTGTGCATACCAATATGCCACTAAATGGTTTTACAATCTTTGTGTGAATGTCCCATGAATGAATATGATTCAGTATACAGAGAGGATGATAGAAGCATGTGATTCGTTTTGTTTAAACCCAGCAAATATAAGACTACAACTGCCATCTTACATGCAACATAATAACAGCAGTGTACAAAAACAGGAAACAGAGAGTGAGATCATATCAGCTCGACATGAAGAAATGCTTATTATACAAAAAAATTCAAGAATGATAATGTCCATTGCACTTTCTCTTCTGTTAAGCATGAATAAAAAGAGTCATTAATAAATCACATATTTCATTAAGATAATACAAAATAAATTACACATTTCATTAGTAAAATAATACACGATTGACAAAGGTTACAGAGATCATATGAATCATAACAATGAAAAACTCCCTCTGAAATACCTGTAAAAAAATGGCTAAATTTTCTAAAAATGAACTTAAAAATCTTAATCTCCTTACATAGTAAGTAAATAAATGTAAATCATTGAAAAATATGGCAGCAAATTATTCTCCCTGTAGCTGAACAGTCTACTTTTAAGTGTAACGGAAGTGACTGTAAGTTACAAGGCATTCACACGGGCCTCTAGTCCTCTCAGTTCTTTCATTATCTCAGGAGGTAAATCCTCGTGCACTTGCTCGTCAAAGTATTTCCCAATGTCCCTGACTTCCTGCTGCCAATAGTCTTTTGGAATACTGAACAAAGCGTCCATGTCAACATTGTCCTGGAGTCCCTCCAGATTCAGAGATCCTTTCTTGGGAAGATTTCCAATAGCGGAAGGGACAGCGCATTCCTCGCCATCCACCCGCCTGAAGATCCAGTCTAAGACACGGGCATTCTCTCCAAATCCAGGCCACATGAAACGACCATTTTTATCCTTCCTGAACCAGTTGACATGGTAAATTTTTGGCAATTTATTACTTTCTTTTTCTTGGAAACTTAACCAATGTTTCAAGTAATGCCCAAAGTTGTAGCCAAAGAATGGACGCATTGCAAAAGGGTCATGCATGATCACTTTCCCTGCAAATAGTAAATCGATGATTAGTTACTCCTAAAAGTAGTCATTCATGGAAAAAAAAAAGAAGACAAAAATCTTTTTACTGAGGAATTGCGTTGTTTAAATAATACCTTTATGCTCTGCTGCTGCTGTTGCTTCAGACCTCATAGAGGCCCCCATATATACTCCATGCTGCCAGTTAAAGGCTTCATAGACCAGAGGAATACCTACAACACACAACAGAATATTAACCATAATGCAAGAGAGATAACTCCTGACTAAAACTCATCAGTGAATATAATCCATTTTTTAAACAGTGTTAAAATTTACCTTCAGGTCTACGTCCCCCAAAGATAATGGCCTCAATAGGGACACCTTCTGGGTCCTGCCATTTCTCGTCCATGATAGGACACTGAGCAGCTGGAGTACAAAATCTGTAAACAACAGAACATGAAAATCAATCACCAGAGACACAAAATAATGTGTCAGCTTAAAGTCTATAATTTAACAAAGCCCACATGTTACAAGTCATTAAAGGATTTCTCCTTACTAAACAAAATCACGATTGATTTATGACATGATTAGAGGTCTTTACCTTGAATTGGGGTGAGCTGCCTGTTTTCCCTGTTCTGGGTGCCAGTCTTCCACTCCCAACCAAGACTTGATTTTTGTGGTTCTTGGGATTTCTCCCTCCAAACCTTCCCAGAAGACACCACCATCAGACGTCTCCGCCACATTGGTAAAGACGGTGTTTCTAGAAATAGTTTCCATAGCCATGGGATTCGTTTTCATTGATGTACCTAAAATGTAACAATAACAATGTCAAAATGGTTATAACCTCATCAATTTAATAAAATTTCACACAGTGAGCAATGAGCATTTTTAGCTCACCTGGTGCTACGCCAAAGAACCCAGCTTCTGGATTAATAGCCCTGAGTTTTCCATCTTTATCGAATCTCATCCACGCAATATCGTCTCCTACACAGGTGATCTTGTACTCGGGAAGAGCAGATTTCATCATTGCCAAATTCGTTTTCCCACAGGCACTTGGAAAGGCAGCTACAAAGTATTTCTTAATGCCTTTGGAATTTTCAATGCCCAAGATCTACAATGAAAAAAAAAACATTCAGTTTAAAAAGTTTGTATTTCAATCAAAGAAAATAAAAAAAGTTCAATTTGATGCTTAACAGTTAAAAAAAATTCAATTTGGTGCTTGATAAAATTCTGAACTGAACATACCAGCATGTGTTCTGCTAACCAACCCTCTCTTCTCCCCAGAATTGATCCGATCCTGAGGGCAAAGCATTTCTTTCCCAGGAGTGAGTTTCCACCATAACCACTTCCATACGAGCAGATTTCATTTCTCTCTGGCAAGTGTGCAATAATGGTGTCCTTGGGGTTGCAAGGCCAGTTGCTAATCAATGGTTCTGAAAGGTAATACACATTATTACAAGCACTCTTCCTTTTTGTGTGACTGAAAGTTCAAGGTAAGTCTCCATGAAACATATGAAATTAACAAACCTTTAAGAGGTAGTGGTGCTCCAACAGAATGCAGACACTTAACAAAGTCTCCATTTCCCAAAGTTTTCAGCACTTTGGTCCCAACCCTGGTCATTATTCTCATGCTAGCTGCTACATATGCAGAGTCTGTGAGCTCGATGCCAATCTTAGAAAGAGCTGAGCCAACCGGCCCCATACTGAATGGTATCACGTACATGGTTCTGCCCTTCATACAACCAGGGAACCTCATGTTGAGTTCCGTGTCCATATCGTCAGGGGACATCCAGTTTCCCAGTGTTCCTGTTACTCCATTTTTTACGACTGGAATTGTATCCCTCATTTCCTCTGTGGCAATGAAGGTCCGACTCTCTACCCTAGCTACATCTTTGGGATCTGTTCTGGCTAACCAACTGAAAACATATTGAAAAAAAAATCAGATTATTTCCACCTTAAAATCAATGTCCTGCTTCTTGATTAAGTAATTATTTTCAAACAAGTAAAAAAATTATATTTGAACTTTTGAATTTTTTTTATTATTCTTAAAATCATAAATTCTTACTTTCCGACCTGATCCTTAAAATGTAAATTACAAAGAGCTAGAATTACCATTTGTTTTATTTTGAATTCTCACCAGTTGTCCATCTTTGGCAGAGGTTTAATCATGCCATCCCTCTGCAAAAGGTACAACAACAATTCATTCTCGCGATCCGAGCCATCGCAGATGTGGATTGTATCTGGCTTGCACAATTTAACATTGTCCTCAACATAATGCCGGACTTTCTTTGGTAGGTCATTCAATCGTCCGTACAGAACCTGTGATGCAATGCTCTGATAGGGCCGGTTGAAGGCATTGTTACCTATGATCTCCTGTGAAATCCGACTGGAAAAGTTTGGCCTGCAAAATGTAAATTAGAGAGACATTTACCAATCTGCTTGACAAAAATAAACACATTGATTTGTGTCTGCCCATTGACTTCAAAACATCCATAACAGGATCATAAACTGCTATTATTATCCCATATCCCAATATTAGGACGGAGTGTGTCAATGACCTTGTCTACAGTTTGTCGCCGAGTTATCTTTTCGATTAAGTCCTACTGACTCCTCAAGATCAGACTGTCTTATCAACTCTGCAATACGCCTTATCACAAAGCCTTGTTTGTCCACCATATATTCTTATTATTATTTAGGTTGAATTGACATAATATTAACCATGACTTTTTCTATTACATATTTTGGAGAAGAAGAAAAAATTCTCCTGTTTCTCACGATCGTTCATTATTTTAAATACAATGGCTTGACGGCCCTTTATCGATGCCGTACATCCGGCGATCAGCTGTTCGCTTCACGTGGGAAGCGGAGAAGCGGATCATATATTGAGCGTCACGCCCTGTAATCTAAGCCTTTCGTGATATTTCTATCCTGTCTACACATTCTCGTACAAAATATTGAAAAACTACGTCTTTTATTACAGATGCAGTATGGACTTTTGTCTCTATAACACGGTCTTTCTCTATAACACGGTCTTCCAAGACTTTTTTTTTTAAATAGAATCGAAAGTGCAGGGTTTCAAATAGTGAGATGATTAAAGTACTTACTTTAAATGGCCACACTGCCTCACTAACTTTGTTAAAGTATACATTGTTTTAAACTCTTCTTAATCCCTGTCAAATAAAGTCCATCACACAACTAATCCGGCGCAATTGACAAAGCTGACCCCGTGAGCACTTTGAAATATTGACCTTGCGTATGAATATCAAGTATGGTTGAGAATTATTCACACTGTACAATATATTTCTTGCAAGTGGCAATAATTAATCTTTCCCTGTGGGTATGATTAACCAACTATGTCCCTTTTGTTGAACACCCGAAGACTTTATAGAGGGACTACTTTCTTATATACAGTCACACCATGCTTGAAGGCGTTTCCTAATGCTGCATTCTGATTGGCTAATACGGACAACGCCTTCGTGGCATCAGGAACAAACACATACTCTATTCAAAAATATCGATTTTATCCTTTTTCTGGAACTATAACGGATGGGAAAGAAATACACACATTTTCATACATTCCTTTCCCACAATTTTCCAGCAACAAGACAAAAACTTTCATTCAAAATAGTGGTAAAACCCTTGCTCAAATGTTTGGTGACATTTCTACCTCACCAAAAAAAGTTACCCAATTTTTCAGAAAAACGAGAATCGCAGGATGGTTTACTGAATATTCTGAATATTTTCACCTATACACAATTTTTAAGTGTTTCAAAATTATCACAAAACCAAATACTAGTAAAACTTCTGACAATATAGAATTAAACAAAAAAAATAAACTCACCCATCTAACTCCTTCAGTTTTCCCTCTACTGACAATCTTTTGGTTTTGATATCTAACGACCCCATCTTCACTGATACAAGACGTTGTGTATGTATTTAAACAGTAAGCACACAAATACATTTGTTGGAACCTCTCATCAACTCTCAGCTGTAGTATGAAAAAAGATGACGAAACGTGGGTATATTTATACTAGCTAAGGCGCAAATTCGTCATGCGCATTGACGTTCGAAGTGTCTAGTATATGGCAAGATCAAGCTGCGTAATACTGGGTAATACTGATTTCAGTCTGGAACAGGGGTGATTGACCTAAAGTCATGAAAGGCACTGTATATCAGAGGCACTGATGCATGAAATTAATCTGGAGAGGTATCAAAAAGCCGATTTTTCACAACTGAATATAATTTCATAATTTTTGGAACTTCTATGATATGTTCAATCACGCCACTGGTCAAACAAATCTTATCATTAAAAAAAAAAAAACTTATGTAAATCTTATTTAATTACAATTAATTTATTAATCCCCTTTAAAATGCTTTATTATATATATTGTGAAACAATTTAAGTGTGCGTTATGAAATACAATCAGAATAGATTCTACCTAAGTTCAACCAGGAGGCTGAATTGCAATAAAAATGTGAGCACATGTATACAGAACTACTGAACGGATGATTTCCAAAGCCTTTCTCATACTAGGTGCGCCAACTGAACTGAATATGTATACATTTTCTGTAGCAAATGTAGACTTGCCTTGAGATTATAGTATATGAATGCATCATAATGGAAACAGAATTGTTGAAATATTTATAAAAGGGCATTTTTCATGAGAACTAGTGTATTGTGGAAAAAAAATTATATTTTGGGTTCATTTTATTCCTCTTTCATACGTGGCATACATACATCATAGGCTACTTGCAGCGGCCATGAAAAATAAATTGATTTTCTTTTTCTGCAAGACCGAAAAATACACTGTTGCACCAAGCAATCATAATGAAACCAAATTACAGACATATTAATTAATTGAAAAATACACATATAATCGGTGAACATTATATAATAAATCTTAGATTTCAATGAGATCAGATCCGTACACACGTTAGTATAGATTTACGTGGTCAGCGTTCGTCAACCAGGAAATTCAGCTGGGAAAGGAAAAAACACGAGCTATATAGATGAGTCAGTGTGCTATTCAGTACATTCACGTTAGACAATAATTGACAGTATATAAGAAAAATCAACATTACTATGCGTTTTTTTTTAGATAGAAATTTAATTAAATTCAAAAATGGAAAGCTTCCTTTTTGGCTCTGTCAGTTGAATTGTCATTTTCATTTTTTATTGCAGCAGTAATTAATGTCAAACTATTCATATTTCGAACAATGTAGTAAAATTCTGGGGATACTTATAACTTCGCAAAATTTAAAGTTTAAGCAAGCAATTAGTCGTGTAAAACTTTTATAAATTGAAATATATTGAACTCGACAGGCTATAAGCTAAATATATACTTGTCCTATATCTGGGCTTTTAATTATGGCGCAGTGTTTTTTATGCTGGGATGAAAAATAAACCCCATTTGTGTTTTTTTTTTCAATTGTTTACCACATATTTCTCAGCTGAGAACGTGATGCAATCTTTCGTCAACAAAAACAAATGTCAAGGTTACCCTGTGGGTGTGTGAGAACAACGCAATTTGATTGGATGATAGGGACAACGCCAAATAACACTAACCACGTTGCTTATGGGCCGACTAGTAAACAACTCAATAATTATAGCATTTCTAGATTAATCTCTAGGGCAAAGTACAATAGAGAAACAACACATGAAAGCACAATAGCCTAAAAACTTGCAAATTTAAGCATGTACATTAATTATTACTTATTCTAAAGCGTATAAGTAGTTAAATATGTCAAAACAAGTTATGCGTTGTGTATAAACCGGTTTAGCCTTCAAAGAGGATACGATCCATAATTCAATCAATAAAGTTCTCCATGCTTAAATCTTGCGTAAGTCTAGTAAGAGAATCTAACTAAAATCAATATTATCATGTTTCTCAAAAAAACTTCTTTTTTTGGTTTTGACTGGTGATAATTTAAAAATTTGGACGATTCACCCCCCTCCCTTCTCTTTCTTTATTATACGAGAGTTTTATTTAAGGGGGTGCAATCCCGCTCAACACCGCTCGTGTATTCGTTGGTAGAGAATTTACCACCAAGAAATATTTGATAAAGGATTCATATGAACAATAAAAAATAAGCCATACAGGAAATTATTATCATTCCATTACATCCTGAAGGCATTTTTAAAAAGGCCGCACTTAAATATATCTTTCATCATTCAAAATTGATTTGAACAGTAGACTCATAGTCTACAACGCTCAATGGGAGAATCAGACAGAAATCCAAACTAGAATAGTCTTTTTAAAAATGCTGTTGTTTTAATTTGTAAATTTTCATTTAGACGGTGCATGCCAACCCACCCCCTGTTTTGTTGCTGTTACGTGGAACTCTGACAAATTCCCGCATTAAAAAGAAATACCGAAAAGTTGAAGAAAGATATCACCCACGAAATAGGATTTGAGATTTTGGGCAGTTTACGCCTTTAAAGGGGGGGGGGGGCTTGTCAATTTTTTGGGAAGTTACCCCGTATTACCCTTCGAAGTATCTTATATAAATATTGCATGTAGTTGAGTGTAACATTGAAAATTTTCACCCCAAGAAAACCATTGTCAACCGAGGCGCAGCCGAGGTTGACAATGGTTTTCGAGGGGTGAAAATTTCTAATGTTACACTTAACTACATGCAATATTTATTATATTATACTGAATGTTTTATACAAATACATATAACAGTGAACCTTGCGCGCATAAATTCTGCACAGTCACTATATTTTGGAATATCACCCGTCGTCAAGCAATGTTGCCTGTTGCTACGCTGGAGGGCGTTGCTTCATCATTCAGCGGGTAATAGTATACACTTATCCACTGGTGGTGAGTGGGATAGCTCTTTTATCAAACCCGCGACAGGAACTTATTCCCCGAGGGCTTTCCCGAGGGGAATAGTTCCTGTCAAGGATTTGAGGAGAGAGCTATCCCACGCACCACCAGTGGATAAGCGTTTTATTATACTGATGTATATCACAATTTCTGAGGGTTGAATTACCTGATGCTACGTTTCATAGGCGAAACATGAAAACTTCAAAAGAATAGTTATAAAAGTTTTGAGCAAGCATTTGGAGTAAGATTATAACACTACAAGAATGAGCCTGAAATCCTGATGACGTCACAATGCTACTGAAGTCATAATGACATTATCAGTCTATAGATTGACTACAGGAAATCAAAATTGGCGGCAAAAAGTGCATGGACATTTTCTGAGGGGTGGATAGCACAAACTATACCCCGGGGTATAGCTTTGCTATGCGTGGACATTTTCAGACTATAAAAGATAGTTATTTTACCTTCTTAACTTTATGTAGGAAACATTTTAACAGAAGTATAATAATATACATTTATTGACTGGGTTCGAGGGCAACATGCGTTTTGTCGGACCCAAGAACCAAACTGTTTGCCTGAGGCCGTTAGGCCCGAGAACACAGTCAATAAATGTTTTGTTATGCCTTTTATTTATTTATTTATTTATTTTGACATACATGGATGTCGAACACCAACGAATGCAAATGAGATTTAGCTGACCCCGCCCATTATGTGACGTAAGCGGTCCAACATCTCATCGACAGGTCCAATATCTCACTCCGCGGTCGAACATCGATTTTTTTATGCCCGCTCAGTAAAACATTGGAAATGTTAGACTTTTGTTACTATTGATCTATATAGGAACAATTTTTTAAAGGTATAACAATTATTACTTTCAACCGCTCAGTAAAACATTGGAAATGTTAGACTTATTTAGTGTAGATTTCTATAGGAAACAGATTTTAAAGGTATAACAATATATTATGTATTCGTTGTGTATGTTAGCTAAAGGTATTTCCACCCTTACGAATTTATGGGTTCAAAATAGACAAGAGGCCCATGGGCCACATCGCTCACCTGAGTAACTTTGGCCATTCATTACCAGACTTCCCCTCTTGTAATACCTATTGTGGCCCCGCCCTACCCCCGGGGGCCATGATTTGAACAATTTAGAATCTACACTACTCCAGGATGCTTCCACATAAGTTTCAATTTTTCTGGTCCAGTGGTTCTTGAGAAGTTTTTAAAGATTTTTCCTATATATTTCAATGTTTCCCTATTGTGGCCCCGCCCTACCCCCGGGTCATGATTTGAACAATTTACAATCTACACTACACCAGGATGCTTCCACATAAGTTTCAGCTTTTCTGGCTCAGTGGTTCTTGAGAAGAAGATTTTTAAAGATTCTTCCTATATATTTCAATGTAAAACTTGGATTCCCTATTGTGGCCCCGCCCTACCCCTGGGGGTCATGATTTGAACAATTTAGAATCTACACTATCCCAATATGCTTCCACATAAGTGTTTCAGCTTTTCTGGCTCAGTGGTTCTTGAGAAGAAGATTTTTAAAGATTTTTCCTATATATTTCAATGTAAAACTTGGATTCCCTATTGTGGCCCGCCCTACCCCCGGGGGTCATGATTTGAACAATTTAGAATCTACACTATCCCAGGATGCTTCTACATAAGTTTCAGCTTTTCTGGCCCAGTGATTCTTGAGAAGAAGATTTTTTAATGACCCCATCCTATTTTTGTCTTCTCTTGACTATCTTCCCTTGTAAGGGGACTTGGCCCTTTATTTTAACAAATTAAACTCCCCTTCACCCAAGGGTACTTTGTACCAAGTTTGGTTAAAATTGGCCCAGTGGTTCTTGAGAAGAAGTTGAAAATGTGAAAAGTTTACAGACGGACGGACAGACAGACGGACGGACGACGGACAACGGGTGATCAGAAAAGCTCACTTGAGCTTTCAGCTCAGGTGAGCTAAAAACTGCATTTATTTTCACTGAATATAGTTTAAATTAATTAATAATCACCAAAAATGTACAGTTTGCCATATTTTTTCAGACGTAAGACATACATTAACAAGAAGTATATGTCAGCATTAAAAAATTGTACATATTAGTAAACAATATTACAAAACTTATGTAAAAACTGGTTCAAATACATAATTTTGATGCTGAAAGTTCCAAAATAATTGTTATTTTATTAATATGTTTGAATTGTAGTTATCAGGGAAACCATTTTACATTAAAAGTACAATATAGAAAATGCCTGAATGAGGATACATCAGCAGGAGTTACTGCCCTTAGCAACCTTTTTTTAAGGATTAAATAATTGATTAAATAAATATTCATTTTTTAAAAACTTTTTTACTTTACAATATTTTTTATTACACCCATTGAAAAACATTCTTTTGAAAGATATTTTTCTATTGGGTATGAATTTAAATTAATAACGGTTTTTGCTTAAACCTATGACATCACAAGAGGGTGGAATTTCCTAAACTCTGCTAATATGTCGTTAAAACAATTTCCTTTAGATTTTCAGATTATAACAGCGTGTTTGATAAAATGTTCATACGTCGGTATAGTGTAGTTATTCAACGTAATTTGTGTGACAGGATCTTTCTGTTAAAATACATGTAAGGTTTTCAAAGGAACATCAGATGTACAACTAGAACTGTCCAAAAGGGACAAATACCCCCGCAGCATTTTCAGAGAAGGTGTCAAGTCACTAATACTAGTATTTGATAGATCGAAGAGGTGTTCACAATTTGTTTAAATATTTAGAGTGAAAATTTACTGGTAATTGCTCATTAAATCTTTTTAATGAATGAAACTAAGGCGCAGCCTAATAAAACATCAATACTAATAAAAGTCTTACATTTTCAATGTCTTCCTGAGTGGGCATAAAAAAATCAAATTTGACCGCGGAGTGAGATATTGGACCTGTCGATGAGATGTTGGACCATTTACATCACATAATGGGCGGGGTCAGCTAAATCTCATTTGCATTCGTTGGCCTTCGACATACATGTACGTCAAAAAAAAGGGATAAAATATATAAATAAAAGGTAAAACAAAACATTTATTGACTGTGTTCTTGGGCAAAATGCGTTTTGTCGACCCCTCGAACCAAACTGTTTGCCTTCGGCCTAACGGCCTCAGGCAAACAGTTTGGTTCTTGGGTCCGACAAAATGCATGTTGCCCTCGAACCCAGTCAATAAAAGTATAATATTGCAATACACTAAAACTTGTACGTATCGCGTGACAACACCATATATTTCAAACAATTTATGTTATTTTTTTTCAGTTTAACCAAATATAAGTGCTTTTCTTTATTTACTTATGCTGTTTTTTTTTGTGTGTGTTAAGAGTTTATTAAACATTGTATAATATATACGTTAATTTGATAAAATAATTCACAACTTTCCATTGAATGTGTAATAGATGTTTATTCATTTCAGAACAGAGACACAGAAATTATGTTAAAAATATGAAGGGTGAAATATCGTGATAAGTGTCATGATACAGTCCCATACATGATAGCATCATGATACATTTTAGCTGTATCGTTACACCCCTAATTTTTAATGTATGACAAACTCATCCCTGCATTTTGGCCAAGGGGACGAATTTCACAACTTTGGTGGAGGGATAGCAGCTCATTATAATCATGTCAAAAACATGGCCCTGACATGAATTATACATCTTTTCAGTCACTCACATTAAACTTGCCCAAATAACCTGGGTCAAGGTCATAACACACTCTCATGTCAAATGCAATCTTTGTGTCAAGTAGGAGCTTCAAATGCTCACTATTACAAAATATAGACAAGAATTATACATTTTTCATGCAACTGTCACCTTGACAAAATATCCTTGGGTCAGTCTTGACACACCCTCGTCATAAGTAATCTTTCTTTATATTAAGGTCAGACAGCACGTTCCTCGATAATATATTATTTTTTCCAAGAATTTGTCATTGAAGTATAAAATTCCTCATAAAAAATGAGGTACCTTACCAAACATTTCTGCAAGATACCAGATGTTATATTTGCTATATAATCCATTGGAAATAACTACCACTGCCAATATTACAAATTTTGGGTGTCTTTATCTACTAAGCCATTTTGAACCACAAGATAATGATAATTATAATTTATTTGAACCACAAGATAATGATAATTATGATTTATCATCCTCACAATGTCAAGGTTTTGTGATTTCGGAACTCCACACAAACCTTTGACATAAGTCGTTATTTAAAAGTTGGGCTAGAAAGCTACCATTTCATTTATTCCTGATCTTGGACTGGAACCAATCAGAAAACAGCTTTTATTGTAGGTAAGTTTTGTAAACATATATGACTTGTCTTTCAAATGGAAATTGTCGATATTGTAGAATTTGTGACTATTTACATTAATTGAAACATCGGGGATTAATTTTTGGAAGATCGTCCTCCTAACAGTCACAAAAGATATGCTGTGGAGTTGGATCATTTGAAAACGACGGATTTGAAAAATATATTCTCATTGGTTAGTTTATAATTACCCATTACGCCATGTGTAACCACAAACCCAACTTTTAAATAACGACTTATGTCAAGGGTTTGTGTGGAGTTCCGAAATCACAAAACCTTGACATTGTGAGGATGATGATTTATTTGTTATATAGAGTTTCCAATGTTTTTTCATTAAAAAGTTGTGGTCCAGATATGATTGCAACAGATGGATGGACAAAGTATTCCTATCCTCCCTCCCTTAGGGAAAAAAATTCTTTGCCCAAGGAGGATGTCTTGTTAAAAAGACTATGAAAATTGCATGAATTTGGGGGGGGGGGGGGCTAAAACAACAGAATTCAATTCACAATTCTTGTTTTCCTTTGCCCATATACATATTAAAAATTGGTTAAGCAACTTAGAGAAGATGCTGGAAAGTTAATGAATGATGCCAAGTGAAGGATGAGAACCTATAGCAATAGATCACCTGATTAAATCTCTATTTAGTGTTTGCATTACAGCTATGTTATCTGATCAATATTACATTATGTAAATTCTTTAAAAATTGTAATATTACAAATCTAAAAATTCCATATTTTGAGTAAGTGAGCTACAATATTTGGAGCTGTTATGATTCAGTGTCATAAATGACAATCTGCTGACTTGGATGATTTTGTAAGAATGTTAGGCAGGGACCACTGCATATCAAGTAGTTGATCAGGATTGAATTACTCTGGTACAAAGTCCAAGGTGAACAAAGCTGAGTCATTCTTCACATATCTCTTTTATTAAAATTTCTACGTATAACAATTTTATATCCCTTTGTGTCATGCAGTAACATACACTTCAATCATTCTCTAATAAATACCTATACACACACAATCATTAGTTAGAATAGAGTTATGCACTTTTTTAAAGAATTCACTATTGAAATGTTATAAAATAGGAAAAGACATCTATATCAATACATGTCTTCTAAATACTACATAACTGATATTTAACTTATTGAATTCAATAAAAATGATTAAGGTTTTTGGACAAGCACAGAACTCACAATTCCTAACTCATATAAGTAATACTTACAAATAAACTTGGAATCACATAATCTTACTCTAAACCCCCCCCCCCCCCCCCAACTGCTCCCCCTCTCAAAGAAATTGTACTCCTGGATTATTGTTCATCAAACATATCAGTAATGCACAGAAAATCAGTCATTTAGCTGATATATTCCCAACTTTTCACAGATTAACAAAAATGATGCCCATCAGCCCCTGAAATCTACATCTCTTTTTTAATGCCATTTAAAGGGATATTGTAGAACAGATACGTTGTTATTACATGTATATCAGAAAAGCTGTCTTATGGGAGCTGTAACAATGTATTCTAGTTCAGTCCATATTGTTTCTAAAAATAGCCATTGATCATATGTGACTGGTGCAATATCTTGACAAAACCAGATTAAACAAGGGATGGTTTTACAGGATTACTTAAAACAAGTGAAGAAAAAAACAGTAAATTATACATCAATTGTAAAGCAATTTTACACTGTCAAATATAACGGATGACCAATAAATTGGTTTAAAGTTATAACACACCATCTGACCTTAGAGTTAAATTTGTATCATTTATAATTGTAAACTTCTACAACCTGTATGTTATTAACTTATGATCCAGACAAAACTTTAATATTTTCATTAACTTAAAGAAAAAAAATAGGACTAGAACTATTCATAATCAGCTAGCAAGCCATAGCACCATTGAGCCATGGTGAACCAGCAAACCACAATGATCCAGATATGCCTGTGGCTCCAGATGGATAAGGCAAACCACTTCTGGAATTTTCCCATCAATAAGCATATATGTGGAGCTTTGTCATCATTAACAAACCGATTTTATTTGAGCTCCATTATGGGTAACCAGTTGTAGGTATGTTAGTCGTGGCCCCGGGGATACAAAACTTAAATGAGCTCAGTTTTGACCCCAATGTCACCTTTCTACTATCCAGCTATCCAGTTTAAATAGATTCGATTACAGCTCGGCCATAGCTCTGGTCAGACATGAGTTCTGTCAAGGTTATTACTGGGTAAGTTTAAATCAGATCTGACTGGAGCTCAGCCATGGCTCTGGTCAGTCGTTTCACCCTGTCCTCCATTGCTTTTTTATTGGCCTGAGTTTCTTGAAGAAGTTCCCTCATTTCATCCTCAACTGCTGCAATCTGCAAAAATGAATTTTTCTTATTTGATATATGTTCACTACCTTTAATATACTGAGAACACCCTGTAAATATGTGATATACAAAAGTGCACTAAAAACTCATATCATGTAAAGCCCAGAAGTCAACAGAGAAACAAATATATTACAACGGGAATTAGATCTCTCCTCCCTCATAATGTACTACATGTTTCTTCTCTGCAGTACAAATTATACATAAAACTGACATCATCTCTATATTTAGAATCATAATTTGACAATAATTACACATTAAATGCAATTGTTATTCCTTTCAAAATCTGAACATTGTCCGTGAACTTCTTACATAATAAAGTAATGTCAAAATAATAACCTCGTTTGAAGTTGTTAAACAAGGAGACACTAGAATTGATAACTAAGGACATTTAAACTGAAAGTTTCTTGCATTATACTTAGCTATGAATAATTTAAACTTGCATGCATTTTGATCAAGTATAAAAGAAGGAATCTGAAAACTCTCTTATCTTTGGAAATACAATGTTTTATCACATCTTATAATTGACTATTTTTGGTTCTGCCTGATAATGTTAAAATGGCTTCAACCTTAGGCTTTTTCTAACCATGCTGTATGAAGTGAAAAAGCTTTAGAGATTATTAATTAAAAAAAATTCCTTCAAACCTTACTTTAGGAGATGGAAAATATGCATGGTCATTAATCCACAATAGATTCCTTGATAAAATCTTGTATATTTTCTTTGTATTTAGGAGGGAGAGGGGGATTGTTACATGTATATGTATAAACAAATTAACTAGTTACAAATTAGTCTTCAGTTTCAAGCATCTGTTTGTTTCACACTTTATTCTATAACTAGAAATATGTCCATAGGACATGAATGCCCCGCCGAGGGTATATTAGTAATGCAACATTTTAACACAAATTGAGAAAAGTGAGGTCAAGGTCAAAGGAAAGGTCTAGGTGAAAAAATATTGATGCAGTTGAATAGCTTACATCAGTATGTATCAGCATATGAAGTTTGACACTAATTTAAGAAAAGTGAGGTCAAGGTCAAAGGAAAGGTCAAGGTCAAAAAATGTTGATGCAGTTGAAAAGGTTATATCAGTATGTATTAGCATATGAAGTTTGATAAAAATATTGTGAATGGTTTCTTTAAAACTGAGCTAAACACTAATTTAAGAAAAGTAAGGTCAAGGTCAAAAGAAAGGTCAAGGTCAAAAAATATTGATGCAGTTGAATAGTTCTCATCAGTATGTATCAGCATATGAAGTTTGACACTGATTTAAGAAAAGTGAGGTCAAGGTCAAAGGAAAGGTCAAGGTCAAAAAATGTTGATGCAGTTGAATAGCTCTCATCAGTATGTATCAGCATATGAAGTTTGATAACACTATCTTGAATGGTATCTTTAAAACTGAGCTAAAACTTATTTCAGAAAAGTGAGGTCAAGGTCAAAGGAAAGGTCAAGGTAAAAAATATTGATGCAGTTGAATAGCTCTCATCATTATGTATCAGCATATGAAGTTTGTTAAAAATATCTTGAATGCTTTCATTAAAACTGAGCTAAACACTAATTTAAGAAAAGTGAGGTTAAGGTCAAAAGAAAGGTCAAGGTCAAAAAACGTTGATGCAGTTGAATAGCTTACATCAGTATGTATCAACAAATGAAGTTTGATTACATTATCTTGAATGGTATCTTTAAAACTGAGCTAAACACTAATTTAAGAAAAGTGAAGTCAAGGTCAAAAGAAAGGTCAAGGTCAAAAAATGTTGATGCAGTTGAATAGCTTACATCAGTATGCATCAACATATGAAGTTTGATTACACTACCTTGAATGGTATCTTTAAAACTGAGCTAAACACTAATTTAAGAAAAGTGAGGTCAAGGTCAAAGGAAAGGTCAAGGTCAAAAAATGTTGATGCAGTTGCATAGCTCTCATCAATATCTATCAGCATATGAAGTTTGATAAAAATATCTTGAATGGTATCTTTGAAACTGAGCTTTGAACAGAGCTAAACGCAAAGTGTGACGGAAGGACAGACGGAAGGACAGAAGGACGGAAGGACGGAAGACGGACATGACAAACACTATATGCCCCGGCCATATTCATGGCGGGGCATAAAAATGGGGGGGGGGGGGGTGTTACAAAAATTGTTGTAGAAAATGATGGATGATAGAGAAGTCTGATCCTCAGATTCCAGCACCTGTAAGTATCACACTTTATACTTACTGCTTATGGATGATTTCAGATTTTAAAGTGTGAAATTGTTAAGTCATTGTCAAATCATTCCCTTTAGTATGTGTAGCTCTTTGATTTACAGAAATGACACATTCACTGATATGCCTTATCTGAATCAGCATAGCTAATGAACAAGTTCAAATTAAGTTTAATGATTTGGTAAAATTCCTTCTCAAACCAATTAACCTATAAGATCAGTTGTAAAATGTGCCTGTAACTTCCATCTCATCACTCAATGACTTATTAACACCAGAACTATTTCAATCAGCTCTTGTTGTAAGTGATGACACAGAGGCATGTGAATTGTACTACAACATACTACGGTCACCAACAGGACAGCACATGTACTACCTGTCATTGAAACATAAAGCACTGACTATATCACTCAGCAAATATGCTGAAAAAATAATCAATGTCGAATACACATAATCGTAATTAATTAAAAAACCATACTTCAACTGTAAGTGAATTAATGAATGTTTTGGAATATATTACAATTTGGGCATGTTGGGTGTACAGATAGAATTCCATGTAATAAGAGCTCATACTTCATTGTACACCAGGATTTATCTCTGAATACAAAAATAAAAGTATCTGGAATGAAAAGAACCACTAGTGTGTATTAATATATGTCATGTTCAGAATTACCACCAAAATACAAAGAAAGAAGTGATTTAAATATCAATTCAAGGACAAATACATTTATCAACACCAAGTGCACAGTAATGCTTCTTTTGAGGGACACTCCTGAACTTTGAAATGCTTGTCATTATATTCACAGTCCTTTAAAATTCATTTTTCTACCTTCTTTTTTTTATTTTTTGAAAGGAATTAATCACCTGGCAAGTAAAATGATTCAGCTTGAACATGTTGAAACTCAAAAACATATATATTTTGTCACTTCCTTTTAAATACATTATATATACTTCCTTTTCTTGAATATATTAGCAAAAATTAGTTATTTTTACAAAAAGTTAACTTTATAGTTTCTTATATTAAAATACAGTAACATTTTAAATAATATTTTCAGTTAGGTACTTTATTGTTGACATTATTGTTAAATTGAAAATCTCTTGAACAACTTATTATACATATTAAAGTTCTCCCAAATATCTAAACAAGCTAAATAAAATGCAAAATATTTTAGCAACCTCACGGAGACTTTTTAAAACTTCTTTGATATTCGAGAACCGGAAATATTGAAACAGTGATTTTGTTTTAATTGATTCTTTTATTTTTAAATTTTTACCCTAATGAATGATTCTTTTAATTCTGAATTCTCTTCCCAATTTAGCTTGTCTCTAAAATGAAATTCTGATTGGCTGATTAATTTCCTACCCTTTGATTGGCTGATTAATTTCCTACCCTTTGATTGGCCTGTTCTAGTTCCATCTGTTTTTCCTCTTCCAGTTGAGCCATATCCTCTCTGTGTTTCATTTCTTTACTCTCAAGCTGGTGCCTGAAGGCATCATCCACTGTCTTCAGCTTCTCTATAGCAATACTGGAAAATAAGTCAAACTTCATAGAATGCCAGTTTATAAATACAGAGAAAACTGCCTTAACTAACACCTGTGCAAGCCGTTTCACTGTGAATTTCAACCTTCGTTTTGATTGCCATTTTACTGTTTTCAATGTTCTTTTCACAGTGTAAACAGAAATCCTGTCTATTTTGAAACAAAATTGGTTCCCAGTGCATGTTGGATTATACAGGTTTCACTGTAATTAAGGAATAACTGCCTAATTTTTTGGATTCATGATGTGATCAATTGAGTGGCTTGCGTGATAATTTGCATAAACGCCGAAGGCAATTATGCATAAAATTATCACGCAAGCCAATCGATTGATCATCGTCATGAATCCAAAAAATCTGACAGTTATTCCTTATATTTACATGCTCCTGATTCTGCAAATTCCCATGCTAATAGCCCCGCTTCTGTCTCTATTTGTCCCTCCCCGCACATGATTTTTTTTTAACCGCGCCTATCGATGAACCAGTAGATTTACGTAGAAATAAAGTATTTTTACAATTTGTAATTTTATCTCGGACAAAGACATTGGAAATGTAAATATTACCACATACAGTAAAACACAGTTATAATGAACTAGCTTATAGCGTTTTTTTACAAATTCACTTTGTTCCCAATACAGGTATAAACAACCTCGATTATAAGGAAGCAAAATTTTAGAACCCAGTGCCTAAATGGCCTGTTTAAGGTAAATGTGCTTAACTTCTTGTATTTATAAAATTCAAACTAGAGCTACACACTTTGAAGTCTTTCAGGCTTTATCATTTTTTCAAAAAAATGTCCGTACAACTGTACTACACTAACACTACATACTTAGTTACCTGTATTGGCTGCCTGTTTAGATTTGTTAACACTAACACTACATACTTAGTTACCTGTATTGGCTGCCTGTTTAGATTTGTTAACACTAACACTACATACTTAGTTACCTGTATTGGCTGCCTATTTAGATTTGTTAACACTAACACTACATACTTAGTTACCTGTATTGGCTGCCTGTTTAGCTTTGTTAACACTAACACTACATACTTAGTTACCTGTAATGGCTGCCTGTTTAGCTTTGTTAACACTAACACTACATACTTAGTTACCTGTAATGGCTGCCTGTTTAGATTTGTTAACACTTACACTACATACTTAGTTACCTGTATTGGCTGCCTATTTAGATTTGTTAACACTAACACTACATAATTGGCTGCCTTTAATGCTCTGTTGACACTAACACTACATACTTAGCTGTATAGCTTTATTGACAATAACACTACATACTTAGCTGTATAGCTTTGTTAACACTAACACTACATACTTGGCTGTCTATTTAGCTCTGTTAACACTAACACTACATACCTAGCTGCCTGTTTAATTTTCTTAACACTAACACTACATACTTATTTTCTATAAGCTTTGTTAACACTAAATACTTATCTGAAAAGCCTTGTTAACACTTTTACTACATAGTTAATTAGTTGTGTGTATAGCTTTGTATAGCTTTGTTAACACTAACAGTGCATACTTAGCTGTATAGCTCTGTTAAAACTTATGCTACATAATTACTTAGTTGTATGACATCGTTAAACTAATAGTACATACCTAGCTGCCTATTTAGCGTTGTTAACAATAACACTACATACTTAGCTGTATAGCTTTATTTTTGTTAACACTAACACTACATACTTAGCTTCTGTATAGTTTTGGTAACACTAACACTACATACTTAGCTGTATAGCTCTATTAACACTAACATTACATACTTGGATGTATAGCCTTGTTGACACTTGCACTATATACTTAGCTGTATAGTTTTGTTAACACTAACACTACATTACTTAGCTGTATAGCTTTGTTAACACTAAAACTACATACTTAGCTGTATAGCTTTGTTAACACTAACACTACATACTTAGCTGTATAGCTTTGTTAACACTAACACTACATACTTAGCTGTATAGCTTTGTTAACACTAACACTACATACTTAGCTGTATAGCTTTGTTAACAATAACACTACATACTTAGCTGTTTAGCTTTGTTAACACTAATACTACATACTTGGCTGTCTATTTAGCTCTGTTAACACTAACACTACATACTTGGATGTATAGCTTTGTTAACACTAACACTACATACTTGGATTCTGTATAGCTCTGTTAACAATAACACTACATACTTAGTTGTATAGCTCTGTTAACAATAACACTACATACTTAGCTGTATAGCTTTGTTAACAATAACATACACTACATATTTAGCTGTATAGCTTTGTTAACAATAACATACACTACATACTTAGCTGTATAGCTCTGTTAACACTAACACTACATACTTTGATTCTGTATAGCTATGTTAACACTAACACTACATACTTAGCTGCCTGTATTGCCTTGTCTCTCTCCTCAGTGAGCTTTTTCTCCTTGCTTTCCCAGTTATCCCTCATCTCAGTCACCTGTTTCTCCAACTGACCAATCAGTTGAGACTTTTCCTTCCATTTATTGTTAAGAATGCTATGATAATAATAAATTCAATATATATTTTCTAACTGTACATCAAATTGCATGTATTTAATTTACACTGAAGCTTCCTCTAAGTGTTTTTTGAAAGTATACTTAACTTTAAATTGGAACAATAAAGGTTCCTATGAAGTTGGTACCTCCCCCCCCTTCTTTCCATCTTCGCTAGCCAAGGGTTTCTGATACGCTACTCTCCTCATAAACCCTTGGCATACGGTGCTGACAAAAGACGGGATTGTTTTTGTCACGTGATCATGATTCTTACCAGGTACGCACAGATTGCGTCATCGACAGAAATAAAAAGCGTATTTAAAAAAAAATTGTTTTTAAAGAATAATTAACAAGAAGGTATCGAGTTATGTTAATTTGTTATCTAAACATGTAAAAATGCAAATCTACATCTTCAGTATAGATTCTTAATCACATATTTTGCACGGATGACACCATATAGCTATTCATAGAATGGCATGCTATCTTACGGATCATTGTTTACTTGCGTTTTACATTACCGATATTAAAGAGTCAAGATATATCCCGAACACAAATATCGTCATTTACAAAAAAACAATTGCTGATTGGTTGAACGATGTCGATCAACTCCAATCACAACTTGAGAAAAAAATCCCAACTTTTTTTAACACCGTATGCCAAGGGCTTATGAGGAGAGTAGCGAATCAGAAATCCTTGGCTAGCGAAGATGCCTTCTTTCAAGAAAGTTAAACAAATAATAACTTATCATGTAAATCACATTTAAACATTATCCAGACCAAAAACTGTATATAAACAAGTACCTGTATACCTAAGTACCTGTATACCTATGTGTGAACAAGTACCTGTGAGCCTTTTTAGAATCCTCTAGTTCTGCTTTTAGATCCAGAGTTTCTTGTTTAAGTTCTTGTTTGCGTTCCCTTAACCTCTCCAAAGTTTCCTGGAGACAAAAAGAACAATTAGAAGAAAAAATCAATTTTTCCTGTTAGCTGTACTTATCCCAATCTTCTCATGTTTTATCTAAATCTGTGCACAAGCTGTACTACTCCAAATTTTCTAGTACTTTCTCCTAAAATGTTAACCAGTGTGTATCTCAGCTGTTCATTGCCTTATCTTCTGTGTACATCCAAGTTTTACATTACCTGATTTTGAGAGCACACCTGAACTGCACAATACCTCTGTATATTTTGAACTGTACAATACTTCTGTACACCTGAGCTTTGCTTTCCCTGTTCATACCTGAGCCATACATTACTGTGTACACCTGAACTGTTCATTAAATGTGTACACCTGAGCTGTACATCACCTGTGTACACCTGGGCTTTACTTTACCTTTGAATACCTCATCTGTATAATTCCTGTGTACACCTAAGTTGTACATTACATGTGTACACCTGATCTATATAATACCTGTGTACTCTGAGCTGTACATTATCTGTGTACACCTGATCTTTATAATACTTATGTACTCTGAGCTGTACACTATCTGTGTACACCTGAGCTGTACATTACCTGTGTACACCTGAGCTGTACATTATCTGTGTACACCTGAGCTGTATATTACCTGATTTTCCTGCATAGTTGCCCTTTCCTCTGATAACTGTTCCTCTAGATTTCTCTGGGTCTTCAAGGCTTCCTCACGAGTTCTCTTAATTTCCTCATCTCTCTCCATCACAGCCTGGCAAGTCATACATTAACTCAAATTAGTAAGTCTCAAATGTTTTTTTTTTTAAATTAAAAAAAAAAATTAAAAAAAATTGGAATTGAAAGCATGTTTTTACATGTATGCTACAAGATTCTGTAAGGTATCAGATTTAATATTTATAAATAATATTTATTAATTTCTTTAGTCGGAGCAGAAGTTCATTCATTTCGTACTTCTCAGATTTAAATTATTTTTTTTCAGTTAATATTTCTGGAACCAGTAGAAAATTTTCATTATCTTATAAAAAGTTAATAATGCTACAAGTACATAATTTATGGAATCTGATCTCACCTCCTTTAATTTCCTAATAGTCTCTGTCTGATCTTCCAGCATTTTTGTTTTTATCTTTAAAGCATCAGTCTCTCTCTAAATAAAAAAAATTAAATATTTACAAAATGCATATAGAAAAAAAAAAGACAACTTACATGTAGAAAAAAAATGACAGGAAACTTCATTAAAGTATTTTTTTTAAAATTAGTAACAAAATAAAATAAAGGTCCCTGTACTGATACATCACTTTATTTCATAAATTTCTTGATATCCAGTAAGGATGGATTCTTGTCTGGTTTCTGACTAAATAAAATATTCAAGTATATTTGATTAAATGTCTTTTATAGTTGGGTGTTAGGGAAACTGAGTTTAAAATCCAGGAAGGACTATATTTTTTGGCGGAATGGTGGCATATTAAAATCTTTTTTGCTTTTCAAATTTACTACAGAACAATGAACAATCAAAGGCTTGGAGGAATTTTCTAAAGAAAATGAAATTTATTATTCAGGGACTTTAGTTTTAGAATATATCAAATAAATATAATTTTCCAAACAAAAAAAGAGCTTCCAATCTAAGAACTTATTTCAGCAAAAAATCAGTAAAAGTCTCTTTCTCTCTCTTATTAAATAATCAAAACTTATTGTTTTTGTATAATTTTATACATTTAATATGACTATTTCACCAAATCTAAAAATAAGACAAATGACAAGATAGGCTAAGACCCCTTTTTGTCCCCTGTTTTGGGGTGTCTTTTAGAATGATGCAACAGTTTATCAATGAAAACCTGTTGTCACCCCTTCCACAAAATGAGTATTGATTCTAACTTATGGGATACACAGAGGTCACAGGAAGGTCAGAAAATATGTCAATTTCCGAATTTTCTCATTTTTATGTGAATTTTCATCGATTTTGCAGCATATTTTGTTTCAGAAACATAGAGCACAAGCTTGCCTATGTACCAAATTTATATATTTCATGCTCTAGTATCAGATGCATCTTGTGTATAAAAATCCCAGATAGGCAAGCTTGTGCTCTATGTTTCCTGAAGTGAAAAGTATCTTAAATTTGACAAAATTCCACCAGAATTGAGGAAATTCGGGAAAATGTCTTACTTCTGCACCCTCTTGTGGCCTCCCTGTAAACTTTGAATGAAAATTAGTGCTGGTTTTAAACTACAAAGTATCACAGTTTTGAATGTGTTCCGATTTTCACATCAAATAACGGGCCAGATTCTGCTAATTACCATACCTTGTCCTTTTAATGCACAAAGCAAATAAAGATAAATAATATTCCCTAAAAAAATTAAGAAATATAGAGGAAATACAGGTTAGCTGATATCTACTTTAGTTAAATTATTCATTTTGGTAGCATCCTCTGATAGACCCTGACTATGTTGCATTGTTTTTTTTTTTATGCAAAATGAAAAAAAAACTTTGATTTTTTGAAATAGAAGTAGGAATCACATAATTGGCAACAATAATTTTGATTTTTTATGTCAAGGAAAAAGATGACCTTGACCTGACCTTGCTTCTAAAATAAGACAGTAAAATCTAATCTAGTTGATACCAACACTTAGTGATACTGTCTTCCTGAATCTGTGAATATTTCATTAATTTTTTAAGTATGAGAAGAGGAACTAGAACAAGCTTACAAGAGTTATCCTCCTTGACAATCTTACCTCTAGGTTTTTCTTGAGGATTGTGACCTCCGAGTTGAGGGACTCGATCTTAGACTCCAGTCTCCCTCGATCCTGGGCCAGAGAAGAACCTGACAAATTACATAATACAGCACTGTAAATCAGGGAAATCTCAGACAGAATACACAGTCTGACAGTAAAATCTTCAGTTATCAGAGATCTATGTGTAAGGTATTGATAACCTCCAAGTCATAAATACATGTTTAATCCCTTTCACAATGACGCCACTGTAATAAAAGGTATACAAGTACAGAATTTATCTTTTACAAAGTAATCCTAACTTCTAACTCATATCACAGTTTTTTTCCTGATACTTTGTAAATATGGATCTATAGGGGTAAATTTTGATTACATCATGGAACACACCTTTTTTAGTTTAAAAGATAATTGAAAAGAAATTTATACATCTAGACTTTCTAAATTCTAATTTTGCTCATACTGATTTCATTATGATTGACTAATGAAGGCTGATGACCAATTCAATAAGAATTTCAAAAACATTATATAAACACTGATGACAAACTTCATATTTGCTCCGATTCAAACGTATGGGAAAGTGAAATTATACATCCACAAATTTAAACCTTTATACAATTTAGTCTTAATTCATCTTCATCAAAATTACATGCAAAATCTTTTATATTTTTGCCAAGTAATTCTCTTATGAAAGCATAGTAATAACCCCAGGTATTCCTAAATCTGAGACAGAAGGGTCTGGATGCTGTAAGTAAAATCTTTAATTCCGATTCTTGGCCATGTTTGACTCATACCTTGTTGTGCTAGTTCCTGGCCCCATAATTTCCTCTCAGCCCTCAGACCACAAATAACTGACTCCTGGGCTTCTACCTGTGCCAGTAATTTGGTCTTGTCCTGTTAATAATAAAATAATAAAACATGTAGAAATATATGCAAATAAACTCAAACAGAAAGTTTTAAAAGCCCTCAATTCATACTGTGTGTCATGTAGACTGAGGAAAAAATGTGCACCATTTGAATTATGTTAGTCTTAAACATATAAAGTGATCTCTCTTGATACATGTCATGAACAAGACATCCACTGCAAAAAAAAAAAAAAAAAAAATAACCTCCTTTCTTGAACTCTACATTGTTGTTAATTTTGTTTTCCCCTAATTGGTTTTCTCTTCATTTCTTAAGTAAAGTCTTTATTTTGGCTTGTATCATAGTTGCAAAGTTCAGAGATTTGCATTTGCTTGAAACATCAAAAATAAACCTGCAGAAAATCAAAGCTGTGTAAAATAGTTTGTATGTATGTACATGGTATGTATTGACCTGTGAATGAAAACATGGTATTATTGACCTGTGAAAGGAAACATGGTAAGTATTGACCTGTGCATGGAAACATGGTATGTATTGACCTGAGAATGGAAACATGGTATGTATTGACCTGTGAATGGAATTATGGTATGTATTGACCTGAGAATGGAAACATGGTATGTATTGACCTGTGAATAGAATTATGGTTTGTATTGACCTGTGAATGGAATTATGGATTGTATTGACCTGTGAATGGAATTATGGTATGTATTGACCTGTGAATGGAATTATGGTATGTATTGACCTGTGAATGGAATTATGGTATGTATTGACCTGTGAATATAAACATGGTATGTATTGACCTGTGAATGGAAACATGGTATGTATTGACCTTTGAATGGAAACATGGTATGTATTGACCTTTGAATGGAAACATGGTATGTATTGACCTGGTACCTCTGTAATATCTTTTGTCCAGAGTTATTGTCTATGTCCAGTAACTGAATTCATTTTGTACAAAGCTTAAGAATGACATATAATATATAACAACATATTTAGAGTTATTTCTCTTGAGCTATTATACTAATTGGAGAGAGAGAGAGAGAGCTGTCTTAAAAAGTTTAAAATGACCTATTTTATATTTCTGCTTTGTATGATATAGTACTGTAAAAAAAGAATTGTCCTTCTTGACATAAATTACTTGTACATGTATTTATATACTGAATTTTATAATTTCCCTAATGTTTTGTAGCAGAATTATTACCCTTGACCAATTACTTTATTAGAGAATTTGAGAACTTTTATTATTTAATCTTCTTGTCAGGTATACATGTATGACAATTATATGACAGGTAGCTGTGATATCTTACTTGGTATCAGAGAGTCGGTTTGGTCATCAGTTTGGGTATAACTGGTAACCTGCTTATTTGAATTGTATTCCCAAAAATTTAAAAATCTGGTTGATTATCATTACAGAAAATTATTTTCATTCATTTCCAATGTAGCTGTGTTGTGCCAGCATTATATTCCACTTTATGCAATTTTTCATGTTGAAGATTATAAACATTTTATTTCAGTTTTAAAATTACTTTATCTTTGAAATTGTGCTGATAATAAATTTAATTCATTAAAATTACCTTGCTCAAAATTCTCTTTCACCTCCCAATCGTGGGGGGGGGGGGGAGGGGGGAGGAGTGGGGAAACAGTACAACCTGGTTAATAGAAGGGGTTTTAAAGATTAATTTTGGCGTAAATGCTATTACATACCTGTGCTTTAGTTTGATATCTTACCTATGTTTAAGAGTTATTGCATACCTATGTTTTAGTTTAATATCTTATCTGTGTTTAAGTGTTATTGCATACCTGTGTTTTAGTTTGATATCTAACCTATGTTTAAATGTTATTGCATACCTGTGTTTTAGTTTGATATCTAACCTATATTCAAGTGTTATTACATACCTGTGTTTAAGTTTGATATCTAACCTATATTTAAGTGTTATTGCATACCTGTATTTTAGTTTGATATCTAACCTATGTTTAAGTGTTATTTCATACATGTGTTTTAGTGTGATGTTCTACCTGTGTAAAATCATCCCTATATTTTTAAGTGACTATGATGTTTTTACCTGTGTAATGTCATCCCTACATTTTTAAGTGACTATGATGTTTTTTCCTGTGTAATATCATCACTACATTTTGAAGTAACTGTGATGTTTTTTACCTGTGTAATGACATCCCTATATTTTTAAGTGACTATGACGTTTTTACCTGTGTAATGTAATCCCTACATTTGTAAGTGACTATGATGTTTTTACCTGTGTAATGTCATCCCTACATTTTTAAGTGACTGTGATGTTTTTACCTGTGTAATGTCATCCCTACATTTGTAAGTGACTATGATGTTTTTACCTGTGTAATGTCATCCCTACATTTTTAAGTGACTATGACGTTTTTACCTGTGTATTAGCATAAGTCACTTGATATTGAGATTTCACCTGTTTGGGTACATCTCTTATTTCAGTAAGCTTATCTGTTCCCTAAGCTCTATCTGTTACCTGTTATAAGTGATATTAACTTCCTATTTGTTACAGCAGTTCTATCTGTTACAGTGATATAAACTTCCTGTTTATTACAGCAGTTCTATCTGTTACAGTGAAATAAACTTCCTGTTTGTTACAGCAGTTCTATCTGTTATTGAACTTCCTGTTTGTTACAGCTTACCTGTTTCAGAAGCTCTATCTGTTACCGGTGACAGTGATATACTTCCTGTTTGTTACAGCTTATCTGTTTCAGCTCTATCTCTTACTGGTTACGGCAATATTAACTTCCTGTTTGTCACACCTTACCTGTTACAGAAGCTCTATCTGTTACCTATTACAGTGATATAAACTTCCTGTTTGTTACAGAAGCTCTATCTGTTACCTATTACAGTGATATAAACTTCCTGTTTGTTACAGAAGCTCTATCTGTTATCTATTACAGTGATATATACTTCCTGTTTGTTACAGTTTATCTGCTTCAGAAGCTCTATCTGTTACTGGTTACAGTGATATATACTTCCTATTTGTTACAGCTTACCTGTTTCAGAAGCTTTATCTGTTACCTGTTACAGTGATATATACTTCCTGTTTGTTACAGAAGCTCTACAGTGATTTTAACTTAGTGTTTGTTACAGCTTACCTGTTTCAGAAGCTCTAGTTGTAACATTCTTTTTCTAGCTTCCTCCACATGGGCTTCAAGCATCTGAATCCTGTCCTGTTACAATGACAAACATAGGTAATCAAAGATTACGAAACTCAACAAATAAGTGTAAAAGTATGGCATATCTCACACCAATTTTTTTCCTAGTTATTGTACATACTGAGATCAATATCCCTGCAAGTTTGGTTTAAGTAGGACATACGGTTACTTGGGAATGGAACTGCTCCTGAAACTTTAACCTGTTCACTCATCCAGAAAATATAGTGTCCATCCCTAGTTGCTTCATCCATGAAGATTTAATCATAACAGGCTACATAGTTAAAAAGCTACTCCAAAAACATTAACCTGGTCACTCATCTACAAAATGTAGGTAAGATCTAGCATCCAAAGCAAGTCTGGTAATGTTCATTCCTAGATACATCATCCATGCTAGTTTGGTTAAGGTTGGGCTAAGAGTTCCTTGGGAATGAACTTGCTTTAAAAACTTTAACCTGTTTACTCATCTGGAAAATTTAGGTCAGATCCAGCATCTGAAGCATGTCTGGTAATGTACATTCCTAGATGCATCATCCAGGCAAGTTTGGTTCAGGGAATATAGTTACTTGGGAATGGACCTGGTCCAAAAACTTTAACCAGAAAGCCAAACTGATGCTGACTGTATAGCAAAAGCTCATCTCGACTTTGTCAAGGTGAGCTAAAAACATAATCCCATAACACTTAATTCATGCCCTCATAACACGACTTGGCTGGCTAGGAAATTAAGTTTATATTGTATAATCTGTGCCACATGTCACAATGTCTGTATCTATGTCATAATGACTTGCATCAAAAACATATGGATCTGCCTGATGTTTCATTTAAAATTTGTAGAATTTGAAGGCATTTTCAAGGGAATATTGTCTTATTTTTTACACTTATAGAAAATTGAATTATAGGGAATAAATTTAACAGCTACCCAAGTTACAGGTGTTACAACCTAGGTTGACACAATTTATGCTTTTCTAAACTGCTTCATGGTTTTTAAAGCATAAACTGTCCCAACCTAGGTTATACAATATAATTTGAGTAGCTATTAAATTCACTTATCATTGGGTCTATTTTGACTGACATATTTCATACAAATTGTTAGGCCTTTGTTTTTATACTTAATTTGACTACAGAATATTCTACCTAATCAATACATAAGGCTCATGGTGAGGGTGACAGGTTGACAGGGGATGCTTACTCCTTTTAGACACCTGATCCCACCTCTGGAATTTCAGGGAGTCTGTGTTTTATGCCCTGTTCACAGATTTGTATTATTTGTTTTTCATAAGATCGATCACTGCTCGTTTTCTTCACATTTTTCATTCATTCTTTAAATATTTACAAGTGTGTTGTAGGTAACTGTTGTAGGAAGTAAACTTCATGTAAAATATTCAGTATTCTTATGATGATAAGTAATAAAATATAAGACCATTGTGTCCCTACCCTGTATTCCACTGCCTGTTCCTGTTTGGCTTTAGATAACTCTGCTATTCTACCTTTCTGCTCCTTGACAAGCTAAATACAAAATAAATGAATCATCAAAAAATATGCATGGCCTTTAAATTAGTTGTACAAAAAAAAAAAGATATCATTGAGATTCTGACCATCTAAAAGTGACCTGCTTTCTTGCATTTTTTACAAGTTAAAAAGAGAAAATTTTAACCCCCCTCCCCCCATTTTTATTAAATTTTTATTGAGGTTTATGACTACCAGAATTTTGTGAGCTGAAAATAATCAACCCTTCTAGAATTTTACAATGGGTCTGTTTTGGTATTGACATTTGTCTTAGATTAAACACTGCACACTCTTTATCCAATGTCCTCTGTGGGTACAGTGTAAGATTTATCTATCTAATAGCTAAAGTTTCACTGTTTCAAGTTTATTTTTCTATATAAAGCAAATTTATGCACGAGTTCTGAACTTGGTATGGTTAAAATGCTCTCATATTTTCATTAACAAATTAATATAGCAGTATCTCAATTCTTGCATGTTTTCTATATCAATTAGGCATTTGAAATGTCTTAATTTGTTTCAAATTGGTTTTCTAAGAGTAACTGTTAGCCCACATCATCCTGGATCCCATTCATATGAGCATTGATAAATTAGGAGTTTGATTCAGCACTAGATCCTGGAGTCTTTCTAACTTGAATGTCAACATATGGCATCTACAAGCCGTGATAATACAAATAACATTGACTTAAATGGAAAGGAAGTAAACGAACATTTCATGTAATAGATTTTACAAGTACAGGTTCAGCAAATATGATCGGATCCTAAAGTTCACCATTTTATACAGAGCAACTTTAGTTTGTAAAGTCATAATGGACAACATGGGCAATGCCAGTGTTATTTTACAAAATGTTCAAATAAATGGCCTTTAGAAAATCCACAACTGAAACAATGGAAAAAGATGGGCCTCTAAAGTAGAATTCCCTGTAATTATGACTAATATCTAACACAGAAAGGAGACAATAAATGAAGTTTATTAGCAAATTAAATTTGTGTATACTGTAGATCACCAAATTTTTCACAACCTCTTATTTTAGTGAGATGATTATTTGGTATTTATAAGCAAGAAAATACACATAATTTTTTTTTGGTACAAATTTTGGTTATTGTTGTATAAAATCTTTATAAAATGTATGTGAACATGAAATTTCTACTAGCAGAGAATCTAGAATAATCATGTAAAAAAAATGAAATTCTTGCAAATAAAAAGTTATTAAAAGTACTATAATACCAGAAAAATCATTGCTGAACATGAAAAGCTTCATTAAATGGAGTAATTTAGAGTTATCCCTCTTAGCAAGGGTCATTCCACCTTAAGTTACAAAAACTTTCTCTGTATGGGAACAAATGCTTTCCAAAACTGGCCTTAACACACCTTGGAGAGAAAAATGACTGAATTTTTTTATTGCAAAAATGATATGTGCACAAGACCACAAATTAACACATATTCTTATTGCCTAATGAATTTGTAAATTATAGAATGCAGATTTTTACCAGTGAAAATAAAAAGACCCAAAAAACATAAGTACATGAATAAAGCACTAGAACAACTATTTCTTCATTGTAGACAGTTTGCCAGGGACAATGGTTTCATGGTCGCCTGCATGGCGCAGTGGTTAACACTCTAATGTCATGGAGTAAGAATAGGTTTCTTACATCGCAGGTTCAAATCCCACTGTGGGACATGAAGACTGGTATCTAAGAGAGGACTCTAGAAACCAAGGTCAAGTGTCATGGTGCAGGGTGCTGGCACAAAAATGATACCTCATTGCTCAATGGTCATAAGTGCCAAGTACAGGTCTTAATTTGCAGCCATCAATCGGCAATTAGTGATATTCCAATATGAGTGAAAGTAGGTCATTGTGGCCTCATTTCAGAATGTTATGGCTATACATAGTCAAATAGTGTCCTGATCAAAATTTGCACACTGTGAGGTCTAGAATCACCACACTTTGTAAATAATTGTTAGAAGATAATCATTTCATCTGGCAATTTGTTGTTGTTATACAAAAATACAAAAAAGCAAAGTTACATACACTGCAAGCTTTCAGATTATTTGATACATATTTCAGGGCTATTAAAGAGCTTTAAACAAAAATGAAAACTTCCTGGATTTAAAGTCTACACAATGGACCTGAAGTACCTTCCACTTTGTATCAAATTTACTGATTATGTGTTATTGTTGTGGGTTAATCTACATTAAACGACATATTAACTGAATTATTGTATGAGCCTTTCAGAATGTGGGCCACAATCAAATGGCGGTAAAGATAAAAGAAGCTAAAGTGTATATCACATGAATCCCAATTACTGTTTAAAAAATAATGAAAAAATCAGAAAAAGTTCCCAAACCAACAGGATTGCATTGTAGTACTAGTGTCACTATTATTAGATCAAATTTGTGGTCAGAAAAATATCAAAGAAAGCATGGGGAGCATATGATTACTGCAGTACGCAACACAACAGTAAAAACATTGACGACCTGTGATGAAGCAACCCAAAAATGTCAGACCAGTGGGGAAAATGACGCAGATGGAAATTGTTGTGAAAGGAGAAAACTTTCCGCTGCTGTGAGAGAGTCAGGCATCGCAGGTGACAAAATTATCTCCCTTATTTGTCACAATTTATGGCCACCGACAAAACAACTACTTTCACAGTAAGATCAGAAATCTCTATACCTGACCGAGTACTCAACCCTATGATAGAAATTGTACATCTTCAACTTAATAAACAATAAAATGGTATCTTCATACCAGACAACAGCTAAAAAATACTGTCACAAACAGGCATTCAAAAGGTCAACACAGAAATTAATTTCCTCTGTGTCTTCTGATTTAATACTGTGAAGTAATTATTTGAATCTTGTTCTGGTTAATTTGGCGACAAATATCTTTTGAGAATTTTAACTGCAAGATCATTCCATGTTTTGAGTTGTTTGAGATCATTAGCCTTTGTAAGGATCGATTACTTTATGCTCTTTTGTTGTACTTCATATTGGTATAGGGTATACATGGTAATAGTGCAAATGAAATTAAAATTTAAAACAAAACAGAGTATACCAAATACTGTGTATGCTGTTGATAGAATATTTGATTGTGGAGTTTAAAGTATTCAATGAACAGTTTTTCCATTATTTTACCCCAGAACTCTTCACATTTTTAAGCTTAACCAATTTTCCACTTCAGAGATTGTTGTACTTTTTTCCCTGCATGAGGGAGTTCAATTAAAGATGTAGCATCCTGGCACCTGACACAGGAAGTGATCTCAACCAATCAATAGATAGGATGATAGACTTAATCCCCCAGGTGTGCTGTGATGTCATCAGCGGTAGCCGTCGGAAACATAGACTAACTTAAGCAGACACATAAACATCTACTTCATTAGAAACAAATTATTAAACCATTATTTTTGCTTTTAAAAAAGTCAAAGTTGAATGGCCTTATTCTGTTGGTTTTAAGGCGTTACTTTTATATTTCAGTGTTAATTAAACAAACTAATTTTAAAGTTAGATGAATCAGAGTTAGAACGGTGGTCCATCTTTTTATCAAGATACATGTATACCCCCCCCCCCTCCCCATAAATGGGGATCAAAGAAAATTACAAAAATCACTGTAACATTCTGTACCTTAATTAAATCTGATAACACTCATTTACAAAACAGCTTTAAATGCTCTTTTCCTCCAGTATACACAAATTTGATTCATACTTGTGAATTCAACAAGATGCCCATGGGCCACAATGCTCACCTGAGTTACATCACTATCAGAGACCCCTTTTATGGTTCCATCAAATCTCTTGAAGCATGATTTGAAAAGAAATGAATTTACACTAAACATCACACCTTTTCCATAAGTTTTGTTTTAAATGGATCAGTTCTTCCTGAGAAAAACACTTTTAAATGACATAACCCTGTTTTTGTTATTTCTTAGCTATCTCCCCTTAAAAAGGGCATGGATATTCATTTAAGCAAACTTCAATCCAATTTACTTCAGATGCTTTTGGCAAATTTGGGTCAAATTGGCCAAGTGGTTCTGGGAAAAGGTTGAAAATGTACAAAGTTTAATCACAACAGACAGAAAGTTTGATCAGGAAAGCTCACTTGAACTTCTGGCTCAGGTCAGCAAAATAAGTTCTGTTCCACAAACCAGTACCAATGATGAGGACAGAATCAATGGTCCCACTAATGAACAAGTAAATAAGCCAAATCTGCTATTTCCCTGTTTTGCAAATTGTCTATAAATGTGCTATAGAGACAACAGGACTCTGTGTTTTAGGAAAATTAAAATCAGATTTATGTCAAAGGAATTTCTGCGGCCCACTGAATTATGAAATTAAACAATAAATTTTCCAGATTATTATTTTTTTTTTGGCTTTTAATTAAAACTGTTGTGATTTGTTGAGCATTCCATTGAGTCTGTCAGGATAAGAACACTGATAGAATGGGTGTCCTTCAGTAGAACCTGATTTAAAGACACTAAACATTATTGTTCCTATAAACCTTAAACTGGTCATAAATTAAAAAAACAAAACAAGAGATATTTGTGAAACACTTATCCCCCCCCCCCCCCCAATAATTGGATATTTTCTAAGTCCAAGGGGCATAACTTTGTCAAAAATTGCTTGATCGTACCTAAAACAAAATTTGACTTAGATATTTTTATGATAAATCTGTATACCAAATTTCATTTCAGTTTGTGCAACCTCTGCAAAGAAAATGAACGAAAACTGTTGGTGGACTAACAGACAGACCGACCGACAGATAACAGCAAAGCAATATGCCCTCCCTTCTTCGAGGAGGGGCATTCATATGCATAGGAAATTCTATTGATATTTTTGGACTGAAAGAAAACTGAAATACTGTGAAAGTAGAATTTGTATAACACAGATTAATTACAATCTGACCTGGTGAATCATTTGAAATAAAAACATAGTACATCTCTACAATGAACTGACATTTTTCAAGTTTAAACAAAATGAAAATAAGACAGGAAAGTTGTATTTTTTAATTGTATTATCAGATTTTTCCATAACTTTTGAATTCAAAATATCAAATTGTGGCCTAAGATATGAAAATGGAATTGATATGAATCATAAGGTACCTAAATCCTTGAACCCTACCAAACTCCCCATTTTCTAAGTGACTGTTAGCAACAGAATTTCAGTATTTTGTCAAATTTACTTGTGTTTTAACACTAGACCTGCTTTTTACATTTTACTTTTTTCAAAGTTAAAAAAAAAAGATAATAGTAAAACTTGATATCACCAAAATGAGGGTAAACATGTTTAAAAGACTGTTATCCAAATATTTAACATGTGATCACCCGTGATAAAATATGCAACTTTGTTAACCTTAGATATAGATCTAAATATTTCCATGGAAAAAATGGTATGTAAACAATTCAGATTTTGAGAAATTTTCAAAAATAAGGTATTTTGTGATTCCCCCAATTACTACCATTTTAAAGTGTAAATCTACAATAAAGTAAACACCTTTCAGAAAAAAAAAATAAACAGTATAATATGCTGATAAAAATCTTCTGCATGATTAATCTCAATTAACACAATTTCCATGACAATACTTAAAGGGAGATAATTTTAGCTTTACAATATCTAAACAGCCATCTGACATACAAGATCAGTAGACTATTTAAAGTACACAAGGTATTAGACTCTGCAAAAAGTACAACTAAATTGGAATAAAACACAAATATACAGTGATTACAACGGAACTTAATCCAGGGCTGGTACCATTCACAAAAGTACACGTCATAGATCATTAATTATATATAAAAAAAAGTCAGTGGTTGGAGCTTCATTGATAAGCTGATCTTTGCCTTATTTTACATGAACAAAGACTGGTTATTTCTAATTGTGGATACTTTTGATGATTAGAATCATTGTATTTCGGATTATACAAATAAACACTCCACCGAGTTTTCGAAGTATAAAATCTGTCTCTCTACCAGAACTGACTTATTTTCTTCTTCGAAGCTGTCAGTTAAGCACAGTACATTATGTTCTTAATTCCTGCTTTTTGAATGCTGTTTAGTCCAATGATACACCTGTTATGGTGAAATTCTTAATTGATCTCCCGAGTTCTCTAATGATTTTTTCTATATTTGTATATATATACATTTTAGAGATACATGTATAATCCTATTTAGTATAGGACTTCTAGTTTGTAGGGAGTTATAGGCCAAAATGGCTTTACTTCATATATTTAGGCTACTCTACAAGTTTAAACACAATGCGATCTGTCTGATCTTAGTATGCATTTCAAGTTAAATATACTTGGCGGGTAGTTAGCTGTTTTCAGTGCATACCATCAGGTAAGCGTATCCCAGCATTTACCTGTGAAAACTCACAACTGTATATACTCACCTATAAGTCGGTTTGCTTATAAGTTGGTTGTATTTTTTGAAATTATTTTGAAGGAATTCAACATTGACCTGCTACTAATTTTTTTTTTACTTGAAACAGTTGCTTATTTTAGATGAATGTTCTATTTATTTGAGGTACAATGTCTATACTTCATCATTTTTGTGATGTTAACAATACATAAATTAAATAATATACATTTTATACAAACCTAAAATCATTAAATTCTATAAGCACTGCATGCATACTGCATCATTCTTTATGAGAGAATCTTAAAAATTTCTCCCACTTGTTGTCAATGATCATGTTGATCATTGTTGTAGAACTTTAATATATTTCATCGCCAGAAAAATAGGGATGTTTCTAGGACTGGCTTATAAGTCAGACACAGAGTTCTGGACTAAAATTTACCTCCCAAAAATCTGACTTATAGATACAGTAAATCTATGCTACTAGTTAAAAACGCTTGGCCAGGTATTTACCTCGATGTATTCAGTATAGAGGTGAGCTAACATTTACCTGTCTGTATTCAGTATAGAGGTGAGCTAACATTTACCTGTCTGTATTCAGTATAGAGGTGAGCTAACATTTACCTGTATACTTTCAGTATAGAGGTGAGCTAACATTTATCTGTCTACTTTCAGTATAGAGGTGAGCTAACATTTACCTGTCTGCATTCAGTATAGAGGTGAGCTAACATTTACCTCCCTGCTTTCAGTATAGAGGTGAGCTAACACTGACCTGCCTACTTTCAGTATAGAGGTGAGCTAACACTGACCTGTCTACTTTCAGTATAGAGGTGAGCTAACATTTACCTGGGAGAGCTCACTAATCATGGCTGCTGAGGTTTCATCTTTCTGCTGAGCTGCTAACAAAGCCTGCTTGTTCTCCGCATTCTCTTCACTTATCGTCTGGAATGCATGTTGAAGCTGTGGGGAAAACAATTATACATAAAAATGTAGCCTCACCAATATACTAATAAATGTATTTGTATAATTTACAACTTTTTGGGTAAATTAAAAGCTACACCCAGTAAGCAATGAAAAGATCCCTGCTAATTCTTGTTTTGCTTAGTAAGCAAAAATAAAACTTATAATTATCACCACAAAAAATGGAAAAAATATCATTAATTTGAAGTCATAATGATTAACCATATGTACAACAATAAACTCTTTGATATCAGTAACAGAAGGGATTGTACAGGTTTTTCTAACCAAACCTAGATCTGTCAATTTAAATAGTAGCCACCAAAAGGATAGTTTGGTCTTCCCTTTAGTGAAATAAACTGATTTCTACATTACTGATTTCCTGGACGATCATAAACAGAGGTGAATGATGGAGAGCCTAGCCCAGCGTGTACTGGTTGTGTCGATCTATAGTACATTCTTTCATCTTCTCCATTAACGCAGATTACAGGTATTATACAGGTATTATACAGGTAACAAGAGTTATTGGAAATAGACAAGACAACAAAAATCAGGCCATTACATTAATCTCCTACCACAGTTGACATGTATGCTTCGACATGCTTTGGATTGCCTTTTTGATGACCACAAAACCAAATATTTTAAAGATAATTATAGGTAACTTTGATATGACTTCTGTAAATTTAACTTATACTTCCTGTGTATGAAAATCACCTTCATCAGGATAGAAAAATTGTAATAGCTTGTCACAGTTTCATAAATGTCTTCAAAATTTTAAACTACACATTACATTTCAATATATTAAACTATGACCTATTTGGCAGTGGAGCACCTGAAGAATTTTGCAGTTTGTATGAAGCAGTGTTACATCAATGTCATACAAGAACCCTGGGGCCACAAAGATCACCTGATTCATCTTAGCCGTAGTTCTTTAGAAAATCTTCTCAGATATTTTTCCACTATACTGCCATGCAAATTTTGGACACCATTTGTGGCTCCATCTAGCCCCAAGGGGTCATTACTTAACCAAACTTTACACAATATGAAGATTCTGTATATCAATATGACTAATGTGATTTATTGTTCTGGAAAAGATTTTGGAAAGATTTTTCTCTATATACATGAATTATGACAAATTTGTTACTTGAATTTAGTACAACCCCAATCCTTCCATAATTTGGAACAAAAACCCATAGGTAATCATATTGTCATCTTTAAGTAAGGTTAAGTCCCACACTAAACAATATGGTAGTGTGCATCCCTAGATGCAACATTTATGCAAGTTTGGATTCGACAACTGGGTAGGATTTTTAGTTACTTTAGAAAGGACTTACTTCAAAACTATTTCTATTCCATCACTCGAATAATTTTAAGAAGATTCAGCATCCAAAGTCTGATAGTGTGCAAATCTAGATACATTATCCATATAATCTAGTTACCAAAAAGCTTATAGGACTTGGGAATGGACCTGCTCTAAAAACTTTAACCTGGTCACTCATTTGAAAAATGTAGGTCAAATACAGCATCCTAAGTAAGTCTGGTAGCATGTATCTAAAACCTCTAACTTGGCCATTCTTTGGCTGAAAATGCAGCATCTGAAACCTGATTGGTGCAGTGAAACATACTATTGTTCATGCATCTCTGATTAATATAGGGCATAGAAGTACTTGAAAAGAAATCTCTCCAAAAACTTTAACCTAGGATACCATTGCCAAAGATATTATATAGCTACATAAGCTTCCCAAACTTTATTGAGGTGAGCTAAAAATGTAAACAGAACTCTCAGACGAGACTGTAGCTCTACTGGTTTGTACTTTTAAAGGAAGAGAAAAATAGCACTTGTATTTAAAACTATGCAACAGCAATAATTAGAATAATGGTCCTTAGTTTAGTCTCTTTTTGTGGCAAGATTTTTGCATTCAGACTAAAGCTCTAGGAGGAATTGTCTTTTGAAAAAAATTCACAGAAATTTCTATTTTTAGTAACCATGGCAATACCATTATTTGAAATCAAAAACTAATACACAAAATTATTTATTTGTAGTGATGTACCAATTAATCGATTAAATCAATTATCTAATTGAAATGGTCCCCAATTATAGATAATCGATTATAATTTTGATAATTGATTACTCAAAATATTAGTTAAAAGCAAATTATTCCTTTTGATTTTTGATTCATTCTTCTTTGAATTTAACTAAATCCTAAATAATAATCTAATAAATGAATCCAATGATACAAAATATATCAAAAATGCATTCTAGAAATCACTCCAGAAATTTTAACCACTCTATTCTTCATTTAAAAAGTGAACATTTTATATTTGAAATCAATTGATTATAAATCGATTAAAATGCATCCGATTATTCCGATAATCGATTATGAAAAAAATTCCGATTTCTCATCACTATTTATTTGAGTTTGAAATCTCCTTGTGTGCCAAGTTATAATATAATTAGACCAAAACTCTGGGAGGAGTAGCGTTTTAAAGAAATTTCAAAGAATTTCTATTTTTAATAACCATGGCAACACCATTCATTAAGATAAAAAAACCAACTATTATTTGTGTCATCTTTTATTTGTGATTAGTCAGTTTAAAATCAATCCATGACAATTAATTTTTGCGACTGAGGAAACATTCCCTACAAATACAAAGCAATTAAAATAAATGGTTCACGGCGATTAATATTCATGAGTTAAAGCAGGTCGCGAAACTTGCAAATATTTTTCGCATGCAAATAAAAGTTGGTTTACAGTAGCTTAGTGTAGTCTACTTGTGTGCCAAGTTATAATGAAATCAAACCAAAACTGCAGGAGGAGTAGCATTTTGAAAAATTAATTGTTTACAGACAGACGGATGGATGATGGACACCTTACCATTGCATAAGCTCTTCCGGTCTCTGACGAGTAGAGCTGAAAAGTAAACTAACCAACAAATGGAAGATGGAAAAACTTAATCAGAAAAGCTCAACACAGCCTTTGGCTCAAGTAAGGTATAAAACTGTTTTATTTTAATTTTAAAATGGTTAATTTAAAGCTGACATGAATTCTTAAAAACGCAACATTTGCATCAATGTACGACTTGTTTCATAACTATTCCGCCATATTTCTTTCAGATACCTTGTCTTATTGTAACGATATATACCCGTGCCCTCGTTACACTTGAGTGAATTTTTGGTTTGGCTATCGACGCGTGCACATCTCCGATAGTAAAGTATTTGGGGAACACATGAATTGATGAAAACATTTTAAAACCAGAACAGATAAAAACAGTCATAACGGTAATCATGAATAATATTCGTTTTGAATAACATAAATGCAAGTTTGGAAGAAGAAACATCTATTAGTTGCGCGTGTTTTTTAAAAGCATACCAATATATGCACAATAAACTTGAAATAATACACAGTAAAACTCGTACAAACAATTTGCAATAATCTATCGTAAGAATGGAACAAACCATCACTCCACCAGTGTATATCCTATGCATGTCCATATGCATTCAAATACAATTGATGCATATCGAGAGAACACGTCGAACACTGTAAACTTATTCATACCTGGAAATAGACCACTGTACCTGTTCGAAGATGTGCACATGCCGAATAATTTACACCTTATATTCCATTTATTGAAATATGCATCACAAAAAGTAATAAACTCCATAAATACTCAACAGTAAACACGTTGTCACTTCATCGTACAGCCTAGCACTCGAATACGCTTAGTCCGTGCTGATCAGATTTTGGTCGGGGAAAATATCAAAAGTAAAAAAGGGAATTAGTATTTGCGCGACTGGGTAAAAAATAAGAAATCACTAAAAAAAAAAGTCTGATTGCTGATTATCTAAAAACTAAACTGAGTAATTTGGTGTAAAAAAAAAATTATTTAGAACACGACATAAGAGCATTTAACCAGAACACAAATTAACAAATATACACATACGTGGAGCCGGGGGGGGGGGGGGGGGATTCTCCCTTTTCTCAGAGTGTCTTTCAGGCACGTTGCATCTAAGAAATGATTGACACTTTAATTTACCTGAAAAATCTTTGACAAGCAAAAAAATGATAATAATAATAATAATTAAAATTATAATAATAATAATAAAAATAAATAAAAAAATAAAATAATATTTAAAAAAATCTCCAAAATCCTATTTTGTGGCGGGGGGGGGGGGGGGGGGGGGGGGGGGGGGCAACTTTTTCGAGGATTTGACTATAGTGCAACAAAAAGTGGTGGAGATCAGCCTTTGATTGTGTATTTCATACTAAACAGTAAAACATTATGCTCGAAAAAAGGGGGGCATCCCCCAACCACGCGTTCGACAGGGATTTTTTTTATTTTAAGACTGGCTGCCCCCCCCCCCCCCAACTCTTATCCAACATTATTGTACATTGTACTCAAATATTTTTCTGCCGAAAATGATAGTATGAATTTAATGGAATCTGTCCCTCCTCTGACTACGGAGTTTTTTTTTAAATGCCTGTTTTCCTTCTTCACTTCCCCCAATTTTTACGTGCCTAAATTTTTTTTTACTTGTCAATCATTTTACTGCCCCCGCTCCCCCTCGCATACACACATTTTGAAAAACGGTGCTATGTGCCTGTTTTATATGCATGTATAGAAAGTCTTTCCATATTGGAGAGTTTCCGCAGGTAGTCTAAAATTTGGTACCTATTCAATTTCTTGTATTTTGAGAAAATCTTAAAAGATAGTTTAAGGATTACTTAAAACCTAAACCGCAAGATTATAGATAAATATTGTTTGCATTTTCAATACAAGTAGATGTATACTCTCTCTCATGTGTAAGCATCCATACATGTAAGAGCAATAATGCATATAAAATCTGATGTAGTAAAAATCTTGGGAAATGATATAGTCTTTAAAAGGGCAGATCGAGGAATTTTTCTGGGGCAGGGTGGATCAAACCTGCTGAAAAAATTGTCTCCTTTTTTGACAAGCCAAAAAAAAAAGGAAAAGAAAAGAAGAAAAAAAAACCTACACACCCAAACGAGAAGGGAACAAAACAATTGTGAAAACTATATTTCACGGGAATGGAAACATGTGGACCCTTCTCATGTACTTTCCAGAGAAAACAAATTCAGTTTTTTGTTTCTTTATAAGAGCACAGAGGGTTCCTACCAAAAATTTTTTAGACAAGAAAAAAAAAAATAACCAGTATCAAAACAAAAAAAAAACAAAAAAAAAACTTGTGGGGGGGGGGGGGGGGGGCACTGTCAGGGGCACATTGTTTTCCTTTCCTATCAACTTTGACTATTAATTATATAATATTTAAAGAAATAATACACATGCATGCAACCATATTGTAATCATTCAGTCACATCACAAAATTTCTTTAAATATCTAAAACGTGTAAATATGTGTAGTTGTTAAAAAAGAACTTATGTAATGTAAAAATTAGTACTTTTGCATCGCCTCGTGATATCTTTGGCAATGCGTGCTTGTAATTTGTGACGCCTAAAAGGGTCATTATTTGAAAATAATCTGTCTACAGAAACAAATTGTTCAGTTTGTGTAAATTTAAGATATATCAGTTTTTTTTATCTAAAATAGTTGAGGCCAGTTCATTGCAAGTATTTAATTATATTTGATCAAGGAAAATTCGACCTTTTTCCGACGTTTGTTTAAAATATATTGAAAAAAAATGTATTCTACATATTCCACCCCCCCCCCCCCTTTCATTTTCTTTAAAAGATGTAAGATCCGTAACAAGAATGTATGTTTATATAATAAATTTGTTGTAATGAAGCCACATTCATGAACATATTTACTACATGAACCGACAACAGTTAGTTTCTGAAACGTTTTATTTGCGTGACTATATTGTCTAATCTGGCAAATACCAGTTTCATTTCCACCTTCGATATTTTCCCTGACCAAAAATGCTGATCGGCAGGGACCACGTGTGTTCAAGTGCTTCTGACAATTTGTTTACCGTTGAGTTACAAATGGAGTTATTTCTTCTGTGATGCATATTTCAATAAAAGGAAAATAGGAAGTAATTCTTTCGACATGTGCACATCCCTGTAGCGATAGCTGTATTTCAGGCAGATGAGTATAAAGCGTTCGACGCGTTTTCTCGGCATGCATGCATGCATTACTTCAATGCGTAAGTTGCATAGTATGTGCTTATACCGTGTAGCATGCATAAAGCTCAACAGTACAGTGGTTTTTTTTTTTTTTTTTTTTTTTTTTTTTTTTTTTTTTGAAAAAATGCATGTGGTAGCTTCTTTATTGTTCAAATATATATGTAACATATATCAAACATGCATTTGCCGTTTTGATTTTTATGCATTGCATCAAAATTATTCAAAATTTATATAATCCTTTCCAGTTTTCAGTAAAATTCATAGTTTTGGTAGGATTGTTAGATTTATTGCATGTTCCAAAACTGCTTTATCGATGTGTACAGGCCTACATGTTTTCGGTCAGTTCATGACGTGTTCCAAAACTTTGCTATCGGAGATGTGTACATGCCGACAGCCAGGCTAGAAAATCACTCAAGTGTAAAAAAGGCATCAGGGTTTATATAGCCGGTAAAATAAGTGAGCGCATCTGAAAGAAATATGGCGGAAAAGGGAGTACGGGAATGAAATAAGTCATACAAGGATGAAAATATCACATTTTTAAGAGTTCATGTCAGCTTTAAGGTCTCTCTTTACATATTTTAAAATATATGCCATATTATAGTATTTATCAATGAATTCATATCTGATAAATCATGGATACTGTAATTAATTAAAGTAGATTTACTGTTGATCAGAAATGATCAACTGGACTCGCTTGTCCAGACTAACCTCTTTAAATCTATTTGCCTCGATCTGAAGAGCCATTCTAAATTCATCCTCCAAGTCGGCATACTGTTTAGTCAGCAGATCCACCCTACAAAAAATTAAATTAAAAACTAAAAATATTCCCCATCCAAGGCTCATTGGTAATGCAACATGAAAATAGGGAGAGGGCTAAAATAGGCTATGCCTGTTGTCTAATCCCATTCACTTCATGTGAATAAAACTATGTATAAATAAATAAAAAAAAAACATGAAGATTTGTATTAGTGTATGAAGACTGATGAAAATACCTTGAATAGTTTCTTTAAAACTTTAAAAACTGAATTTAAAACACAATAAATAGTAAAGTCAAAGGTCATTGGGAAGGTCAAGGTAAATAAAATAGACAAAGTTGATAAATTCTCACCAAATAATGCATCAGTGCATAAGCGTACCTAAAAACAAGGGTCAAAGAAAAAGATCAAAGTCAAAAATGTTGATGAAGTTGAATACCTCTCACCAATATGTATCAGCATATTACGTTTGATTAAAATATCTGGAATACTTTCTTTGAAACTGAGCTTAATACCATTTTAAGATAAGTGAGGTCAAGGTCAAAGAAAATGCCAAGGTAAAAAAAAGTTAATGCAGTTGAACAGTTCTTATCAACATGTATAAGTATATAAGATTTGATCAAATATCTAAAGTGTCTTTGAAATTGAGTTGATCATTAATTTAAGAAAGTTAAGTCAAGGTCAAAGAAAAGGTCAAGGTCGAAAGATATTGATGCAATTGAAAGGCTGTCAACAATATGTATCAGCATATATAAGAAGTTTGATAAAAAAAATCTTGAATAGTTTCTTTGAAACTGAGCTAAATGCAAAATGTGACAGAAGAACAGAGGGATGGAAGGATGAAGGGATGGAAGGATGGAGGGATGGAAGGATGGAGGGATGGAAGGATGGAGGGATGGAAGGATGAAGGGATGGAAGGATGGAAGGATGGAGGGATGGAAGGATGAAGGGATGAAGGGATGGAAGGATGGAGGGATGGAAGGATGAAGGGATGGAAGGATGGAGGGATGGAAGGATGGAGGGATGGAAGGATGAAGGGATGGAAGGATGAAGGGACTGAAGGATGGAGGGATGGAAGGATGAAGGGACTGAAGGATGAAAGGATGAAGGGATGGAAGGATGGAGGGATGGAAGGACGGAGGGATGGAAGGATGAAGGGACTGAAGGATGGAGGGATGGAAGGATGAAGGGACTGAAGGATGGAGGGATGGAAGGATGAAGGGATGGAAGGATAGAGGGGCTCCGTTACTGTTTGGCTCTATTGGGGGAGGATTTCTCAGGGGATCATGGATTATGGTGAAGCACAAAATTTATTCCCTTATTAATGGTAGTTCCTGAGAGTGTAAACTTTGAAATTGTTTCGAAGGTTAATTAATGGAAAACATAACTAAGTGATGTAGATGGTTTTACAAGGGTATTTATTGCTGTTCTTTACATACAGTTTCCTTATGCTCTTTAAAAACACTAAAACACTTAAGGATAGGTCTGTGAAGTAATATTAGCTCCGAGTGCCAAAGTCAACATACTTCACAATCAAATTATAAATCCACCATATAAAAAGTTGAATCCCCATCATTTCATGAAGGAAGGATCACCAAAAAAGCTGGGCTTTATTGCCACCCTCCACTTCATTTAAATGACCTAAGAGACATAGCCTTATTTTGGATTATTCCACTTAGCACTGTATGTGGGAGATGGTACATTTTAATCGGTCACTTTGACAGCTGTGTCCAGCAGAAGTCCATTGTGTTTACGTTGCATGAACTCAAGTGTCATGAATTAATATAGTTAATTATCATTAATTCTGGGTATTAAAAGGTCCATGGTCTTTAAATGGAGATCACCTGATTATTAAGTTTTATAACTCAACAAATGTAAAGAGGATTACTTTTTTGAGAAAACATAGCAATAATTTTGGGTTTAATTGGTGACTATGATTAATTTCAGTTATTCAAATGATCTTTTTGTTATTTAAATTTAAAGAACTTTGTTTACATATAAATGCTGACATTTAAAAAATTATGAATCAAAGAAACACTATCCCCTTCTGTTGATATCTGGGGTGAGAACTTAAAGCCATACACAGGTCAGTTACCTACTTCCTTCGGGTGGTAAAATGGGGGACAAATTTAAAAAAATATATATATACATTGCTTTTCTAGCATGGTCTAGTACTGTAATAAAGATTCCCTGATATCTATCTAGTGTGTACAGCATGCAGTGTGAGATTCTTGTGTGTACAGCATGCAGTATGAGCTTCTAGTATGTACAGCATGCAGTATGAGATTCTATTGTGTAAAGCATGCGGTGTTAGATTCTAGTGTGCACAGCATGCAATATGAGATTCTAGTGTGTACAGCATGCAGAATGAGATTCTATTGTGTACAGCATGCAGTATGAGATTCTAGTATTTACAGTATACAGTATGAGATTCTAGTGTGTACAGCATGCAGTATGAGATTATTTTTTTTTTGCAGTAAGTATTTGGTGTGAATCACCAAACAACAATAACAAATATGATAACACCTTTATGCAATATCACTGAATGCCGTGTATAAATAATTTCAGTATCAGAAAACTAAGTATATGAATTTATTGATATTTGTCAGTAATACTTGTATAGTCATATATTTGTATTGTTTAGTCATACTGTCTCTAATCATTGAATGGTTTCAATAAACAGTTAGAATGAACAGTATGGTAGAGAAATGAAGTTAAGTAGCATGAAATGCACCTCTGGCAAAGTAGAAATTAGTATGTAAAAATCAGCATCCCTGACATAAAAATACAATTAGACAAGAGATAATAGTTTGGTGTCTAACTCCACAATTTCTATGGCTCCTGGTATCCTAGACAGGGCAGAGAAAGTAGCCATCCCTTAACAAGTGCTTCTCCATTCTCCAAGCAAACAGATATTAATGTGTTTATCTTACATAATTACCCAAACAAACACAATAACAAGGGATCTCTCATACAGGCTTGATGGTGATGGGTACAAAAAATGTAACAGAATAATCTAATTAGAGGGGTCAATTAAGCAGCATTAATTGCTTGTATTTGTTTATTAGCTCTCTAATAATATAAGACAATGTATATGTATTCTTGCCAACATATGCCCTGTTACTGAATGATCATCCCCTGCAATTAACTTATATGGGGATGGAATACTTAACAATTGCTAAATAAATCAAGGGGAATAAATTTGACCATAACATTCATGGACCTATTCATTCTGGGGGGGAGGGGGGTCCTAATTTACTACCTGAGAAGCAAAATTTACTTTTAATTTGTCATTTTCATTTTCTCAATCCTCGTTATCTCGAACTCGATGGGACCGAGAAATAACTGAGATATCTGAGGATTTGAGATATCAGGGGTAAAATACTTATAAATTAAGTGGTTGGGACTACCAAATCACTTTGACATATCCATGGTATTCGAGATATCATTGTTCAAGATACCGAAGTTCAACTGTATTTCAAAATTATTCATTTTTACTTCTACATGACAAACTAACTTCCATTTTCATGCATACTTTGCATTAATTTCTTCATCAATACAGGTATCTTTTCTGTAAAAATTCATCTTCATTAAGACGAAAAAAATCTATGTTGCTTTAATTTTAAAATTTTTATTTTTATGAAACACAATTTTTTTTTACTTGAAACAATTTCCTTTCTCTCTCTCCTATTACCCCCCTCCCCCTCCCCCACTCCTTCATCAGTACTCCTTTCTCTCTCTCTCCTATCACCCCTCCCCCACCCCTTCATCAGTACTCCTTTCTCTCTCTCTCTCCTATCACCCCCTCCCCCACCCCTTCATCAGTACTCCTTTCTCTCTCTCTCCTATCACCCCCTCCCCCTCCCCCACCCCTTCATCAGTACTCCTTTCTCTCTCTCTCCTATCACCCCCCTCCCCCTCCCCCACCCCTTCATCAGTACTCCTTTCTCTCTCTCTCTCTCCTATCACCCCCCTCCCCCTCCCCCACCCCTTCATCAGTACTCCTTTCTCTCTCTCTCTCCTATCACCCCTCCCCCACCCCTTCATCAGTACTCCTTTCTCTCTCTCTCTCCTATCACCCCTCCCCCACCCCTTCATCAGTACTCCTTTCTCTCTCTCTCTCTCCTATCACCCCCTCCCCCACCCCTTCATCAGTACTCCTTTCTCTCTCTCTCCTATCACCCCCTCCCCCACCCCTTCATCAGTACTCCTTTGACCACCTCTTACTTTTCATTCTGAGATTTGACCTCCAGGCTGTAGTTCTTTTCGGCCTTTTTCACGTGATCTGCAATCACTTCCTGTAACTCCTTGCTGTCCAAACTATATCTCTTCTTCATTTCTTCCCTGTAATATAATTACTAGGTTTATTCATGACTATACTCTTATATATAGTCAAACAAAATCAAATAACCCAATCTCAAACTCAATAATGTACCGGTAAGTGCACGAAAGTTAATGTTATTGTGAGTAAATTTCAGGTGTAATATTGCACTATTTTGTACCATTTAAATAAGCTATCAAAACACTATTTTAGTGTAATTTTTATATGCACAATGATAAAACTATAAATTAATATATTTTTTTCACAATAAAGAGAAGATGAATTAAATACATTTGATGTGAAGCCTAAGGACTATAAAGTATTTCATTCTAAATGCACCGAGCCACAGCTCAGTGATAAAGACAGCATTTACTAACAGTGTGGAAACAGTGTGGCATTAAAACACATTAAAATAATGAATATGAAGACAAAAGCATGTAGTGAACTGCGTATGAAAAGATATTTCTGCCAAAGAAACATCATAGCACAAAGCGATGTGCTAGTCGGATTATATATCAATATTTAATGACAAGGAAAATAATCCCAGCTAGAGGGGAGCACTTCTATTTTGTGGTTAAACTACATGGGACATAATTTGATTTAATGCACTTCTTCATGACAGATAGAAATTGACAAATTTCAAAACTCGGTAAATGCTAGTCGGTAGTCACAAAGAAAATCTTCATCCTTCAAACTCCTTCGATTGGCTTGTTGTATTTGTATGTTACATCCAAGAAATGGACAAAGATGTATTGCAGAGCAAAAACCTTGTTAATCTAACTTAATTCTGCGTAAATGTATGATACCAAGTGACTAGCCCTACTCAATGAAGCTAAAAGCCACCATTACTGGGCAGTCTGTAACATGGTGGGCAATAAATTTACATACTTCTCAGCTTTACCGCTTGATGAACTAGCCATGGAATGATTTTAGCAAATAAGCTTGGAGAAGAGTTTTTCACTTCCCCTCCACTATTTCTCTACAGCAGTCAGCCATTTGTAATGACTTTACTTAGAATGGTTGATATGAGTAATGTCTAATTACAACCAATGACTTGTGATAAATTGTTTAAATATACAAAAAAAGCATTGGTTACTTCAACCAAAGATGACATGTAGCAGTTGTGGAACTGCTCCAAATTAATACAGATCAATTCAGATATCCTTAAACATATCTACTAGACATCAACAGGTCCAGAACTTTATTTAGAATCATTATGGCATATCTACTTTTATGAAACAATAAAAGTGAATCTGACCGGTCTGATCAATAAGAGACCTGGCTGTTTATTATTGAATGGCTGGCATCAACTTAAGCATGCCGGAAATACCTCTGCTAGAAGAATGGGACACAAGATAACTTTGGTGCAAATATCTGAAAATTAAGTTAAGTGATCTAATTCAATAACCTTGACTAAAAACAAAGAATTTAATTAAAGAGAAAATAAACCTGACCAGTTACGTCTTGTTCAGAGCATCTTTTTATATTATACATGTAATTGATAGTGATACAGCTAAGTGATACAGGACGTTGTGCCAAACAGAAAACAAGGATACCTCGTCTTACAACCATCAATAGTCACATACAATATCATCAGGCTTATACACTGACCTAAATTTAGCCATTTAATGAGACCTTGGCAACTTTATTTCATTCATAAAACCTTCATATCCTTATTACTAATTACACAACCAATTCTCTGGATTTTTGTGCTGATTATGGGGTCAAGTATTGAACAAACTGCACACTAATATTAGAGAAAGGTATCTATTTTCCCCCAATCTCAGGTGAATAAGGTACAATAAAAGGTAGCCTGTCTGATGATGATGTCTCACTCCACTGTGTTGTTATTCGTCCCTTTTTTGTTATCTATGTTGTTCTCCCTTTGAGTTTCCTGTGTTGTTCTCCCTTTGTGTTACCTGTGTTGTTCTCCCTCTGTGTTACCTGTGTTGTTGTTGTTCCCCCTTTGTGTTACCTGTGTTGTTGTTGTTCTCCCTTTGTGTTACCTGTGTTGTTGTTGTTCTCCCTTTGTATTACATGTGTTTTTGTTTTTCTCCCTTTGTGTTTCCTGTGTTGTTCTCCCTCTGTGTTACCTGTGTTGTTGTTGTTCTCCCTTTGTGTTACCTGTGTTGTTGTTGTTCTCCCTCTGTGTTACCTGTGTTGTTGTTGTTCTCCCTTTGTGTTACCTGTGTTGTTGTTGTTCCCCCTTTGTGTTACCTGTGTTGTTGTTGTTCTCCCTTTGTGTTACCTGTGTTGTTGTTGTTCTCCCTTTGTATTACATGTGTTTTTGTTTTTCTCCCTTTGTGTTTCCTGTGTTGTTCTTCCTCTGTGTTACCTGTGTTGTTGTTGTTCTCCCTCTGTGTTACCTGTGTTGTTGTTGTTCTCCCTTTGTGTTACCTGTGTTGTTGTTGTTCTCCCTTTGTGTTTCCTGTGTTGTTCTCCCTCTGTGTTACCTGTGTTGTTGTTGTTCTCCCTCTGTGTTACCTGTGTTGTTGTTGTTCTCCCTTTGTGTTACCTGTGTTGTTCTCCCTCTGTGTTACCTGTGTTGTTGTTGTTCGCCCTCTATGTTACCTATGTTGTTGTTGTTCTCCCTTTGTGTTACCTGTGTTTTTGTTTTTCTCCCTTTGTGTTTGTTTCCTGTGTTGTTCTCCCTCTGTGTTACCTGTGTTGTTGTTGTTCTCCCTTTGTGTTACCTGTGTTTTTGTTTTTCTCCCTTTGGGTTTGTTTCCTGTGTTGTTCTCCCTCTGTGTTACCTGTGTTGTTGTTGTTCTCCCTTTGTGTTACCTGTGTTGTTCTCCCTCTGTGTTACCTGTGTTGTTGTTCTCCCTTTGTGTTACCTGTGTTGTTGTTCTCCCTTTGTGTTACCTGTGTTGTTGTTCTCCCTCTGTGTTACCTGTGTTGTCATCCCTCTGTGTTACCTGTGTTGTTGGTCTCCCTTTGTGTTTCCTGTGTTGTTCTCCCTCTGTGTTACCTGTGTTGTTGGTCTCCCTTTGTGTTACCTGTCTTGTTCCCCCTTTGCTTTCCTTATTGTTGCTCATCTTCCTTTATGTTATCTGTATTGCTACATTGTTGCTGTTTCAGTAATTTTGCTGTCTCCAATGTTTTAGGTTTTGTTGCCCCCCCCCCCCCCCCCCAAGTTGTTGTTTGACCTATCTAGCAGTTGCTTGACCTATTTAGGTATTATTTTACCTGTGTTGCTGTTCCCTATTTGCCAACAATTCTTGGAGCTGTGAGATCTGGCCTTTCTGTTTTTCGGCTGTGGCTTTTGTCAGCTCTAGTTCCCGAGCTAATGCCGCTGCTTTCATCTGAGCATCCTGGGCCTTCTTTTGCTACAAAACATAGGTAATCAAAGATTACGAAGCTCACCTCGACGAATGTTATCTACATGTAAGGCAAATTTCACATCATATTTTTTTCTAGTTAGGGTACATCCCAAGATCAATATCCATGCAAGTTTGATTTAATTATAGATCTGCTCAAAAAACTTTTGACCTGTTTAGTAATCAAGAAAATTTTGGTCAGTTCCAACATCCAAAGCAAGTCTGGAAGTTTTCATCCTTAGATGCACCATCTATGCAAGTTTAATCATAACAGGCCATAATATTATATAGCTACTCCAAAAAATTACCCTGGTCACTCATCTGGAAAATGTACATCAGATTCAGAATCCAAGGCAAGTCTGGAAGTATCCATCCCTAGATACATCATCCATGCTAATTTGGTTAAAATATGGCTAAAATTCACTCATGTGGAAAATCTAGGTCAGATCCAGCATTCGAAGCAGGTTGGTTAGTGTACATCCCTAGATGCATCATCCATGCAAGTTTGGTCCAGGTAGGGCTTATAGTTACTTGGGAACAAGACTCCTCCTAAATCTAAACCTGGTCTCACATGTGGAAAATCTAGGTCAGATCCAGCTTCCGAAGCAAGTGTGGCCATGTCCATCCCTAGATGCATCATCCATGCAAGTTTGGTCCAGGTAGGGCTTATAGTTACTTGGGAATGGACCTGCTCCTAAAACTTTAACCTGGTCACTCATCTGGAAAATCTAGGTCAGATCCAGCTTCCGAAGCAAGTGTGGCCATGTCCATCCCTAGATGCATCATCCATGCAAGTTTGGTCCAGGTAGGGCTTATAGTTACTTGGGAATGGACCTGCTCCTAAAACTTTAACCTGGTCACTCATCTGGAAAATCTAGGTCAGATCCAGCTTCCGAAGCAAGTGTGGCCATGTCCATCCCTAGATGCATCATCCATGCAAGTTTGGTCAAGGTAGGGCTTATAGTTACTTGGGAATGGACCTGCTCCTAAAACTTTAACCTGGTCACTCATCCGGAAAATCTACATCAGATCCAGCATCCGAAGCAAGTGTGGTAGTGTCCATCCCTAGATGCATCATCCATGCAAGTTTGGTCAAGGTAGGGCTTATAGTTACTTGGGAATGGACCTGCTCCTAAAACTTTAACCTGGTCACTCATCTGGAAAATCTAGGTCAGATCCAGCATCCGAAGCAAGTGTGGTAGTGTCCATCCCTAGATGCATCATCCATGCAAGTTTGGTCAAGGTAGGGCTGATAGTTACTTGGGAATGGACCTGCTCCTAAAACTTTAACCTGGTCACTCATCCGGTAAATCTAGGTCAGATCCAGCATCCGAAGCAAGTGTGGTAGTGTCCATCCCTAGATGCATCATCCATGCAAGTTTGGTCAAGGTAGGGCTTGTAGTTACTTGGGAATGGACCTGCTCCTAAAACTTTAACCTGGTCACTCATCTGGAAAATCTACATCAGATCCAGCATCCGAAACAAGTGTGGTAGTGTCCATCCCTAGATGCATCATCCATGCAAGTTTGGTCCAGGTAGGGCTTATAGTTACTTGGGAATGGACCTGCTCCTAAAACTTTAACCTGGTCACTCATCTGGAAAATCTAGGTCAGATCCAGCTTCCGAAGCAAGTGTGGCCATGTCCATCCCTAGATGCATCATCCATGCAAGTTTGGTCCAGGTAGGGCTTATAGTTACTTGGGAATGGGACTTGCTCCTAAAACTTTAACCTGGGACGCCGACGCTAACGCCGACGCCGGGGTTATAGCATAAGCTCATCTCGACTTCGTCGAGGTGAGCTAAAAAGATTAACATGCAGTGTATAATATAATTTACAGATATAATCATCTCAATGTCATAAATTTTACTCTCTTTAATATAATTTCATGTGAATTAAAACATTGTCATTCAACTAAAGCAATGGGGAAGACTTCAAATCCTAAATACACGTCAAAACAAAACCAATTGATCATTCTTCATTTTAGATATGCTAAACATTTGTAATTATTTTCATTTATTTAGTGTAAATGATTTTGACACATTCTTTCACCATTCCTGCAAAACTAAAAAGTAAGGATCACCTTTGGATGTCTGCAATTTTCTTGATATAGAAAAATAAATTTCATTAAAAAATAGAAAATTTTGGTACAATGTATCTGATTATTATTAATTATTTAAGAACAAATGCTCTCTTCCTTGCCAAATTATGGAGGAAATTTTCAAAAAAGTCTCATTAATTTTGGATTATCTGTTTCATAAAACTTAACTTTTTCTGTACCAAGATTTTCTTCTTAGAATATCTCACACTATAGTCAAGATATACGATTTTTTCTATATGGATACCTTAGACTGGAGCCTTAGCAGTTACAACATCCCCCTTTTTATTTATTTTTTTTATAACTGACTATAGCCATTGCCATCTTTTAACAATCTAAGCCTCCTACACAAAGAATACAGAAATCCTGTAGATATTTTTGTTAAGACTGCTGTGTCTTTGCATAGAAAAGAAACATTGATTTAATAATAATCTTTAAGTGAACTTTAATGACATATCAGAATTAGTGATTCATTACAATAGAAAACTGCAAATTCTGGAGAAAAAAAATATTTGAAAACTATCTGTTGTAGACAATTACTTCTTGCTTCATAAATGCAGCCTGTCTAAAAAGACCTTAATAACAGCAAAAATATCTCCATCCAAATCTAGTAAATCAAATTCTACACAATTGTGGAAATCCAATAATTCTGTAGCTGTTTCCGATAGGAGATAATATCACAAAAAGGCAGCAAAAAGGATCAAAGCTTCAATATTAACATCACTCTGGTATGGAGTGGATTTCCAAACTCTAAGATTTATGTAAATGCTGATTTCAATTACAGGAAAAACTCATCAAATTATTCCTATTTACCGACTGACCTTGAATAACTGGCATTTCATGTTAAGTTAGAGTTATCTTTCCCTGGTATGTACTTTTTGACTGTTGTTATAATATTCAAGATCACCTTCCTGTACAATTAGTCAAGGCAATCAGTTGGCATTCTACACAGGAGCAAATTCGTACAAATAAAAATCTCACATATTACTGACATCTTCAAACATTTTCCCCCAAAGACTTTCAGGTTTTATTCAAGTCTTGGCAAAGAGTCAATTTAATATTAATTTTTGGTGTTTGATTTTTAACTTAACACCTCGTTACTTTGAAGATAAATGTTAACTTTAATCCTACAGGAAGGAGATTCACTTCCTCCAAAAATTTGCTTGCATAGAAAAATTTTATGGTTTCATCAGCAAAATATTTTTTGATACTACAAAGCAAACATAAATGATAAAAAAGCCCAGCAGGGGTATTTGTGATTCTGAATTCTTATTTTGCTACTGTCTGGTTTTCATTACAATAGTGTTTCCTCAAATAGTGTATTAATTACAGCATTTTTATTGTTGATGTTATTTACAATGACTTCACTGCTGGGAGGAGAGACAAACTACAAACAATAAACAGATCACATGGATAACAAAGGAATACAATATCTATAAATTAAGTTTGTACAATTCTGGCCTATCTACCTATGTTTTAAGGCATTCTACTGTATAAAATAACCATCTTTTAAAATAAAATTCATTTTATTACTTGATCTTCTCAATATTATGACAGAATTTATTCTTTAATATCCTTAAAATTTCCCAGAAAAACAATTCAATATTTAAAACCTTAATATGTGCAATAGAGAAATAATAAAAACTTTTTTTTCTAAAGTTTCTTCAGAGTGAAGATGCTTCCTAAGAGTCTAGAGATTCCTGTTTGTCAACCATCCCTACATTAAACCAAACTGAAGAGGAAATGCTAAACTTGTTAAGATACATTATAAAGATATGAGTGTCATCATGCAAAATTTATACCAACTTTGTCTGTCTGGGAAAAGTGAATTCTTTTCACTGAGTTCCTTATTTTTATTTTTATACTTGGAGCTTCAATCTATTAATCTATCAAAATCTGAAATTCTCCAGCCATTAGATTGTTAATGATCATTATGTTGTAAGCAGCAAGTGCTGAACTGGCAAAACTTAAAATGCAAAACCGACATTTCTCAACAAGTTGACAGTAAGGTAGCTAGCAAGTTCTTCTGTCTTTGAGTTAACCAATCAGAGTGCAGCAGTGATAGTCTGATGGGTATTCAATGTGGACCAGAAAGCACTTTGGAAAATTTAAGTACCATAAGCAATAAAAATTGTAAAAGTTAAGAAATTTCACTCAAATACTGATAAAACAAAATTCTCACTATTTGTATAAAAATATCCTCTAAGAGCATCTTGCACAAAAGCCTCAAAGGTTCTCCCTTTAATAGCCTAAAATTATTTTTAACAAATGACATGGTTTTAATTAAGTCTTTCTTCCATTTACAATCTCTGTCTGCATACTGATCCCTGTTCTTAACATTGGAAACAAAGTTTTATGCAAAAAAGTGAGAGTCATCTGATACAAAGCCCAATGTATTTCAATAAAAGACATTAATCAGTTAGTGTGTTAAGTAAATAGTCTCTGAATGGTGTAAGTAGGAAATGCCAAAGGACATGCAACCAAAACACTGCTTCATTCATTTGGGCTACTCAATGAAATAATCCAAATAATAGTAACATACAAAATAACACATTTTTTTGCTTTTATTGTAACCCCAGGTAAATGAGTCAGCACACCCTCACAATGAGAACAGATCAACAGCCATTGCTAATTACAGACATATTCTGGAAAGTAGCAATTCCAGTCCACAGAATCAGATTAGAAGGACCACAAAATGACCACATTGTCTCACGTCATTGATTACTGACTTCCTGTTATTGTCAAAGATTATTTTTAGCTCTACTGGTCAGAGACCAGAAGAGCTTATGCGATAGTAAGGTGTCTGTCGTCCGTCCGTCTGTCTGTCTGTCTGTCTGTCTGTCCGTCTGTCTGTAAACAATTTTTCAAAACGCTACTCCTCCTACAGTTTTGGTCCGATTTCAATATAACTTGGCACACAAGTAGACAACACTAAGATACATAATTTAGTGCATCGATTTTTGATTTCAATGGACGGTGTTGCCATGGTTACTAAAAATAGACATTTCTGTGAAATTCCTTTAAAACGCTACTCCTCCTACAGTTTTGGTCCGATTTCAATATATCTTTGCACACAAGTAGACTACACTAAGATACATAATTTAGTGCATCGGTTTTTTGATTTTGATGGTCGATGTTGCCATGGTTACTAAAAATAGAAATTTCTGTGAAATTCCTTTAAAACGCTACTTCTCCTACAGTTTTGGTCCGATTTCAATATAACTTGGCTTACAAGTAGACAACACTAAGATACATCATTTAGTGCATCGGTTTTTGATTTTGATAGACGGTGTTGCCATGGTTACTAAAAATAGAAATTTCTGTGAAATTCCTTTAAAACGCTACTCCTCCTACAGTTTTGGTCCGATTTCAATATAACTTGGCACACAAGTAGACTACACTAAGATACATAATTTATTACATTGGTTTTTGAATTCAATGGACAGTGTTGCCATGGTTACTAAAAATAGAAATTTCTGTGAAATTCCTTTAAAACACTACTCCTGCTACAGTTTTAGTCTGCTTTTAATATAATTAGGCATACAAGAAGACTATACTAAGATACATAATTTATTGCATTGCTTTTTGAATTCGATGAACAGTGTTGCCATGGTTACTTAAAATAGAAATTTTTGTGAAATTCCCATTAAACGTTACTCCTCCTACAATTTTGGTCTGATTTCAATCTAATTTGGCACACAGTTAGAATACACTACGATACATAATATGTATTTCTGTTTTTTTTTATTTGGGTGAATGGTGTTGTCATGGTTACTAAAAATAGAAATTTCCCTGAAATACTTTCAAAACGCTACTCCTCCTACAGTTTTCATTTGATTTCAATATAACTTGGCACAGAAGTAGACTGTGTACATTAAGATACATAATTCTATTTATTGTTGCATGTTGCAATGTTTCAAATCCAAGTGCTACTTTTCTTTTGTTATACAAACAGACCAGTAGAGCTACAGTCTCATCAGAGACTTCTGGTTTATGAAGTCATTTATTATGCTAATCAGGTATTATTTGCAAAGGAAATCTTGACAAAACAGTGACAATTTTTTACAGGATGGAGTGTTTCTATGAGGGCTAAATTGTTAATTTTCAAGCAATCGTACAGAAAATCACCAATTGCAATATCAAAGATTGCTCCCTCTCATATACAAGCTTAATATGCTATAGAGGTATGTCTCTACTTGTATCTATGGAATACAGTTTTCCTGGTAACTTACAATTACATGAACGACCCTACCTTGAAATAATTCATTTTAAAATGTACAGTAAAACTTTGTTATAAGGAAGTGACTGGGACTTTGTATTTTACTTCCTTAAAACCGAGGCTCTTTATATCCTAACTATAGTGAAAAGTTGTCTACGGGATTCATAAAAATTCCTTATAACTGAGGTTTCCTTAAAACTGACTTCTTTATAATGGAGTTTTACTGTTTGATTCATATCTCTGGCAATGATACTGACTAATGGCCATTACTGAAGTTTACTTCTCTGCAACGTAAATCACAAGACATATTGTAAGCATTTTGTCTGTAAAAATGACCTTACAATGACTGTGCATTTTGAAAGTTTAATTGTTCAATGTTTCTGTGAGAACACTGAGCTGCTATTTTATGTGTCATTTAGGGTACATGCAAGTGAACCACCAATTTCTTATAACTCTGGGTCTGTTGTTGCTTTTTAAATTTTAGAAGGGTTGGTCCGTCCTTTGTTCTAGAGTAACGACTCTGACCTTGTGGGTCTGTTGTTGCTATTTATAGTAAGAATATTTTGTTGGGTTTGTTGCTGTAACTGTGATACAGTAATGACACTGCCCTCGTGGGTCTGTTGCTGTAACTGTGTTACAGTAATGACACTGACCTCGTGGGTCTGTTGCTGTAACTGTGTTACAGTAATGACACTGACCTCGTGGGTCTGTTGCTGTAACTGTGTTACAGTAATGACACTGACCTCGTGGGTCTGTTGCTGTAACTGTGTTACAGTAATGACACTGCCTTCGTGGGTCTGTTGCTGTAACTGTGTTACAGTAATGACACTGACCTCGTGGGTCTGTTGCTGTAACTGTGTTACAGTAATGACACTGACCTCATGGGTCTGTTGCTGTAACTTGTCCCTCTCCATTTTAGCTGTAACTTCTTCTAGCGCCCTCAGACTCCCCTTCAGACTTTCCTCTGTCTCCTTGGCAATTTTTAACTGCCTGTTTAGCTCGTGAATATGCTCTTTTAGTTTCTCGACATCATTCTGAAGTCTTAGCTTGGCCTCTCTCTCATTCATCAGAGCTTGTTTAAGGCGAGACGTAGCCTCTATTGCAGTATCCTTCAGTTCGTCCCCTTCCTTAGCTGCAAGTAAAACATTTCTTACTATTGGTTATGTGTCTCATCAAAAGAAACAAATCATCCAGCCTAAAAAAATTACATTGTTGCAATCTTAGGCATTAAAAATGAAGGACACATTGACAAGTAAAACACTTAATATTGTTTACTAAAAAGGCTTTCTCTTGTAAATAAACAACAAAATACATGATTAATCAAGTTTTCAATCATACTTGGCACAATCAATACGTAGCAATTCACGTCTTTAGTGACGTGAATGCTAAATAATTTTCAATCACGGTCACACTTCTTCAATAATTAAGCTCATCTAATTTGGCCAGCAGAGCACGTAACAACTGATATTAACAATGCGTACCAGTGACGCAAAGTATATTGTTTGTTTTCAGCTTTTACCTAATTCAATTACATCTTAGCAGACTTCAATGAGATCTAATCATTTCTGAATTCAGCTATCAACAGAGAGGAAAACAATGTGAACTTTCAACTAAAACTTTAACTAACCACTTATCTACAATACCTTAAATCAATAAAATAGTAAGGAAAAAATTAAATGTCTGTGAAACATCTAATGCTTTGTATCAGTCTTGTTTCACAATGTTATACTCAGGTTTGTATCAGACTTGCCCCACTATGACTGTTATACTCTGGTTTATATCAGTCTTGCCCCACTGTGTCTGTTATACTCTTGTTTATATCAGTCTTGCCCCACTGTGTCTGTTATACTCTGGTTTATATCAGTCTTGTCCCACTGTGCCTGTTATACTCTGGTTTATATCAGTATTGCCCCACTGTGTCTGTTATACTCTGGTTTATATCAGTATTGTCTCACTGTGTCTGATATACTCTGGATTATATCAGTCTTGTCTCACTATGTCTGTTATACTCTGGTTTATATCAGTATTGCCCCACTGTGTCTGTTATACTCTGGTTTATATCAGTATTGTCTCACTGTGTCTGTTATACTCTGGTTTATATCAGTATTGTCTCACTGTGTCTGTTATACTCTGGTTTATTTCAGTCTTGTCTCACTATGTCTGTTATACTCTGGTTTATATCAGTCTTGTCCCACTGTGCCTGTTATACTCTGGTTTATATCAGTATTGTCCCACTGTGTCTGTTATACTCTGGTTTATATCAGTCTTGTCTCACTGTGTCTGTTATACTCTGGTTTATTTCAGTCTTGTCTCACTGTGTCTGTTATACTCTGGTTTATATCAGTCTTGTCCCACTTTGTCTGTTATCCTCTGGTTTATATCAGTATTGTCTCACTATGTCTGTTATACTCTGGTTTATATCAGTCTTGTCCCACTGTCTCTTTTTTACTTTAATTTTTATCAGTATTGCCATAAGTCGAAGTCAGGTTTGAGTTAACATTGCTTTTTTTTTGCCTTTTACAATCAAGCCTGGGTTTGCCATGATCTGCTGGTTGTTTCTATTTTTTGCATTCAGTTTTTGTGTTCAGTTTTTCTCATTACCCCCCCCCCCCCCCCTCCCCAGTGAAGGAAGAAAATTAGTTTGGAATAATTGCTATCTGACATTAAATCTTGTCAAAGTCATATCAAACCCTAGAATGAATGACTTTAAATGTAAGTGTGCTGATACCCATGTCCTAATGGTGTGTCATGATTTGATCACTGAGACAGTGAAATGTTGTCCAAGCTATAACTCTGGTTTCCTTCATTGGAATGTTGAGTATATTGTTTCTAATAATAGAAAGATGTCTTATTATCTTGACTCAAGGTCATATATCAAAGGTCAAATCACTGAGAAATAAGTAGTTGAAATTATATAATGCAAAGATAATAACACTGAACTATTGGTTAGAAATTTTTCATAACCTTTAATTTGTTGGAGATGTTTTTGTATTGATAAAAGGATAAATTGTCTTTATATTGATAAAAAGATAAATTGTCAAGGTCATAGAGTGATGGCTAGGAAGTAAGAGACACTGAAAAGGTATCAAAAATTATCTATCATTTTGTCTTTTAATCACACATAAAATATGGTTTCCTGTAAGTGTTGAATGTAATAAATACTTCTATAGATAACACTTATAGTGAGGAAATTAAACTGTTTGTCTGTGTTTCTCATCCTGACTTCAGTATTTATTTATTTGTTGATTGTATTCCAATCAAATCAGAAGACCCTAAAGTCTTATACAACAGGAAACTCCATCAGAATATGGATAGCAATAATTAGGGGGCATCTATCATTACAAAGGTCATCCCAGGGTCAAGGCAGGTCAGAAGTCAGGGAATGCTGAGGATAGATTTAGGAGAAATGACCTACATATAATGTATAAGGTGAGTTTGTGTGTTTGCTATTTCTTGTTTAGATAATTGATATCTTTGGTATTGACTTATTTTTCCATAGAAAGTTACCTCTTTAAACTACACTTAGTAAATGATAGTTGTCTAATTGTCCCCTGTCAAACTACACTTGGTAAATAATAGTTGTCTAATTATCCCCTGTCAAACTACACTTGGTAAATAATAGTTGTCTAATTATCCCCTGTCAAACTACACTTGGTAAATAATAGTTGTTTAATTATCCCCTGTCAAACTACATTTGGTAATACTTGTCTAATTATCCCCCGTCAAACTACACTTAGTATATTATAGTTGTCCAGTAATCCCCTGTCAAATTACACTTAGTAATGAAAGTTGTCTAATTATCCCCCATCAAACTACACATACTAGTATATTATAGTTGTCCAATTATCCCCTGTCAAACTACACTTAGTAATGAAAGTTGTCTAATTTATCCCCCGTCAAACTACACTTGGTAAATTATAGTTGTCCAATTATCCCATCAAAATACACTTTAGTAAATAATAGTTGTTTAATAATCCCCTGTAAAACTTCACTAACACTTAAAACATTTGCAATCTAATCTAATCTTTCCTGATAAGTTTACCTTTTTATTGTTAAGTTTACATGTGGCACAGCTCTTTCCTGTTAAGTTTACCTTATTTTTTTTTAATCGACACTTAGCACAGGTCTTTCCTATTAAGATTATCCTTTTATTGTAAAGTTTACATGTGGCACAGGTCTTGCCTGTAAAGTTTACCTTTTCCTTGTAAAGTCTGTATATGGTTCAGCTCTCCCTGTTAAGTTTACCTTTTCCTTGTAAAGTCTGTATATGGTTCAGCTCTTCCCTGTTAAGTTTACCTTTTCCTTGTAAAGTCTGTATATGGTTCAGCTCTTTCCTGTTAAGTTTACCTTTTTCTTGTAAAGTTTGTATATGGTTCAGCTCTTCCCTGTTAAGTTTATCTTTTTCTTGTAAAGTCTGTATGTGGTTCAGCTCTTCCCTGTTACGTTTACCTTTTTCTTGTAAAGTCTGTATATGGTTCAACTCTCTCCTGTAAAGTTTACCTTTTCTTTGTAAAGTCTATATGTGGTTCAACTCTTCCCTGTTAAGTTTACCTTTTTCTTGTAAAGTCTGTATATGGTTTAGCTCTCCCCTGTTAAGTTTACCTTTTCTTTGTAAAGCTTGTATATGGTTTAGCTCTCCCCTGTTAAGTTTACCTTTTCTTTGTAAAGTTTGTATATGGTTCAACTCTCTCCTGTTAAGTTTAGCTTTTTCTTGTAAAGTCTGTATATGGTTTAGCTCTCCCCTGTTAAGTTTACCTTTTCTTTGAAAATTTTGTATATGGTTCAACTCTCTCATGTTAAGTTTACCTTTTCTTTGTAAAGTCTGTATATGGTTCAGCTCTTCCCTGTTAAGTTTACCTTTTCCTTGTAAAGTTTTTATATGGTTCAGCTCTCCCCTGTTAAGTTTACCTTTTCTTTGTAAAGTCTGTATATGGATCAGCTCTTCCCTGTTAAATTTACCTTTTCTTTGTAAAGTCTGTATATGGATCAGCTCTTCCCTGTTAAGTTTACCTTTTCTTTGTAAAGTCTGTATATGGATCAGCTCTTCCCTGTTAAATTTACCTTTTCTTTGTAAAGTCTGTATATGGATCAGCTCTTCCCTGTTAAGTTTACCTTTTCTTTGTAAAGTCTGTATATGGATCAGTTCTTCCCTGTTAAGTTTACCTTTTCTTTGTAAAGTCTGTATATGGTTCAGCTCTTCCCTGTTAAGTTTACCTTTTCTTTGTAAAGTCTGTATATGGATCAGCTCTTCCCTGTTAAGTTTACCTTTTTCTTGTAAAGTCTGTATATGGTTCAGCTCTCCCCTGTTAAGTTTACCTTTTCCTTGTAAAGTCTGTATATGGTTCAGTAATTTCTTGCTTGCCTGCTCAGCCTTCCACCTTCTCTCTCTTTCTGATTCCAATTCCTTCATTAGTTGCTAAAGAACATAAAATACATAACTTTAATATATTTTTTAATATTGTACTTTTTATATATTAATACAAATCAAGCTATGCATGCCTTTCTTTGTTACCATTATAAAATTTGTTAAAGAAAGCAATGAAGCAACATTTAAACAATTAATATTTTCTGGATATTTATGGAATGAATTGTTCTCTATGCAAAGTGTTTCTTCTCCTCCATAAAAGCTTACAGAAAATAGAATCATAGAACTTATTTGCTTTTGACCTTTACTTTCATCTCTCTCTGTTCAAGGTCACATAGTCCCACAAAATCATGTTTTTTGTGTCCTTTAAGCTATATTTTTGGTCCTTTAATAACGCTAAAGTGATCAAATTTTGTTGATGTTTTCTGGTAATTGACAGTGTCTGAGATATGGTGGACATTACATAAGACATTAAACTGGTTCCTCAGGCTACCACAGGAAGCAGCATCAATCATGGGAACCGTACAGATCTCATTTCTGTGTCAGCTTACTACAACATCCTCACACCGACAAGGTGTGAAAAATAGGATACGGTCAAGATGACAAACATTTTATAAGGGCATTCTTTTGGAACATATTATTCTTGGTCACTATGGAATTCATATTTTCACAAAATACATAAAATAGATTTACAGAATGAATTTGCAACATCCCCAAGGATGCGTACTGAAAGAGTTATGGAACCATACTATTGGTGTTGGAATTCGAATGGGCACATATATCAGTACCTTTAAGGCAAATTAATAACTAGCTCTGGAGGAGTACCAAGAATGGAATGAATAATGAAACTTTGAAGTCTCCTGAATTGTAGCTTAATGGTTTGTTGTTATGATGCAACTGCTATTTACAGCAAACAAGGCAGAAGTGATTCACCTACAATTTTAATTGCTTCACCTTTTCAAAGGCATGCTTATGGCATATTTTCATTCAGCTAAATTCTAAATATTATAAATATTTTCAAAAATCATCAAGGTCAACCAGCTATAAATCAAGTTAATTTGGAATAACACAATTACCTTTAGAAGAGTGTTTCGAGGCAAGTCTATCAAAATATTTGTTTTCATACATGTTCTTATTAGATAAAAAAGATAGTAATAAAGACAAATGAAAAGTTACACTCAAAACAACAATGAACATATATGTACAAGGACTACATTGCTCGCTGACATATATCTCCACCTGAAAGATAAGTATGAGAGGGACAAACCTGTGGACCTTACCTTTATACACCTGTAAAACTTTAATCCCACTTAAACATCTCACACCCAATATCTCCTACCCCAAGATTTGTTAATCATTAATGGAAAAAATATGATTCAACGCCATATTAATATTCTTTAAACTGATTTGACAAGCTGTGTCACAGTTGATATTGAGAGGGTTTTTTCTAAGATGGCTCCCAGATAGTCCTATGCAAAAAGATCTTTCAACTGAAACCTCGTGTCAATCCCAGTGCCATGATTAGAACATCAATCTTTACAACAAAGGGATGCTTGTACTGTAAAAACACTTTTGTGATGTCAAATTTTGTGGTGTGAGGATAATTAAAATATTGATTTATGGGGATTTGGTTTTTTGGTTGAAGAAGTGTAGATGCTATATATTTAAATTGAACATTTTGTGGAGGATATGAATTTGTGGGTCTCTTCATTCCATGAATCCTCCCCCAAATAAAAAATAGTTTCAATTTGATCCCCTAATGCTTTGCTGTTCCTAAAATTAATGTTTTTTTTTTAAGATTTGCTTCCACATATCTATGTAGAATACTGACACACTATCACAGCCCATCCAAACCCACAGGGCCAACATAAGTTTTCTTGGAATTGGACAAGTATTGAAATTGAAATTGTGATAAGCCCAGGGATCGACATTAGCGGTTGTTCGATTGCACGGGACAAGTAAATTATCAGTTTGGGCAAGTGAAATTGTCGACATACTTGTCTGATCGGGCAAGTGAATTTTTTTCATACAAATGTACATATTTATTTAGTTTACATTAATTTATAAATAAAACAATAAATTGAACACTTGATTTCCGCAACGTACCTAACTGACAATGTTTTTGCATTCGGAATTCCTTTCTGTGTTATACCGTTCATTCAAAAATCAGGTTTGTTATTTTCTTTCCTAGTAAATACGCTCTATGTCTAACAAAATTTTGTTAACTTCTTATTAGGAAATTAGATTATTTATTCACGCACAGAATATAAGTACAGTGTAACACGGTGTATCCTGATCAAGATAAGATGTATGTTTCGTAGCAACTATCTTCCTTTAGCGTTGCTTCAAAGTTATCTCTGAAAATCACGATTCACAAAAGGATCCTACTGAATATAATTTTTAAAAAAATTAATTTTATTAAAAGGAAACGGAGGGTTATTGCTGCATGGCAGTGTGTGTTAACAGGTTAAATTTACAAGTACAGTGGTATACATTTATGTACAAATGCAGCATCGAATTTTTTTCAGGTAGCTCATCTTGCCATATTTGGTCACATTTTTTCTTATCATAATGTTTACAGTAATAAATAATTTTCTTCTCAAGTTCTTTCTTAATTTTGGGCAACCAAGTTTTGCATTTGGACAAGTAAAAGTTTGAGATCACTTGCCCAAAGAGCAAGTGAATCTGAAAGTTACTGTCTATCCCTGTAAGCCATCAAGCATCTTTGGATCAGGTGGGCTAAAAACCTTACAAACGCTTTCAATGAATTGAACATCAACAATTTTAAATAAGCAAAATTGACATCTAAATATTAATCTTTGAAGAATTAAACTTGACGATATTAATGTCTTTATATTGGAATTGTTATAGCTAGTCACATTTGCATGTGTGATATAAAGTTTTAGACACTTTCTTTTTGAACAGATAAAGATGCACAGAGTTAATCCTTAGATGAAGATAAGCTGACAAAATCCTTTTTCTCAATACCAATACTGAACATTAAATGCCAGCGCTATAACCATTATCTGTTGTATAATTTAATTAATGACACAACCGCTTTCTTTGATGTGTGGGTACCTATACTTTTGATGTTTTCGTGACAATGCATAGTAAAGTGAGCATTGTTACTGCTATTTGAAGAAATATAACTATTTATTTAGAAATGTGTGACCTAGACCAATTAACTTAAGGAGTGGGTTTTAAAAGAGTGAACATATCTTCGGTTTCTTAGAATGTTCAGAATTTGAAAATTAGTTACATGTATAGTTGAATGATCAGAGGCAAAAAGCTTAAAATTAATTCAATGTATTTTTGAAAGTGATAAAAACTTGTTTTGAAATATCAAGTATCTGAAGACACAAGATAAAATTTAATTAAATCTATTTCATCGAAAACAGAGCATTCTGGCTTAATGCTGCAAGCCATTCAATTATCTGAACACAGCAACGCAAAAAGACCAGTCACCCAGAGCATACAACCATCTCAGTAAACATGGAGAAATATTCCTCAATTTAAAATAAGTTAATTGAGCATTTTGTTTACCTGTTATTCATTCTGTTTTTGACAACTATTGATAGTTGTTTATGTGAAGAAATTACAGACATGCATGTCAAATTTATGTACAGAAACAAAAACAGTGCAGCTCCCTCATCTCTGGGATTAACCAATGAACAAAAACATTTCCTACTTCATTAATACTCTTGTTGAAAACATAGTTTGAGAATAATATAAAAAATCGAAAAAAGTACACTAATGCCATCAAATTCAATAGACCAGGATATTTCTTTCTTAAATTTCTATCAACAACAGAAGGGGCTATTTGGGTCATGACAATGAACTTGGGCTTAATTATTATACTGTGCAGATATATCTATTTTGAATTTCTATCATCACTATCTTTAATTAAAATGATTAATTTCTGATAAATCTAAAGAGGCAGAGAAAGCCGGAAGTAAAATATGGACCAGTGAAGCTCACTGTGAGCTAAAAACAACTCTCCAATCAACTGACACTAATTATAACTACAAACAGGAAGTCAGATAATCAGGAGCTGAAGAAGTATATTTAAAGCACAGTAGACGTAAAGACTGCGACATCCCCAGACTGCTCTGTGACCTTTTGTATATATACCTGACAAATGTCACACCTGTTCAGGTATATTTGTATATAGCTCAGGTCTATCTGTATATAGATTTCCAGAAGGAAAATATTTAATTTCTGGAGAGAATTTCTGTACCAAACATCATTTTTTGTCATCTTTTGTTAAATATAACTTTGATGAATGCCAGTAAGCTGACATTCTCAAGCCAAAGATTCTGAAGTCTAAACTAAAAAGTATCTCCCACCAACACATTTATGCTTTCTCTCAATACCAATACCATAAATAAATATTTCTGACAATCATAGTAGTTTTTAATTGTCAGTTCAAAACAATAATGAATCACCAATTGTCATAGCTTTGTAGATTTTTTTAATTTCAATACTGTATCATATGTATTGGGGAAAACATATTCCTACTCTCCAGTTGGAAAAGGAAAAAGCTGTGAATAAGTCATATATACAAAGTTTGGTACATACACATCACATCTCTCGATTGTCTATAATGTGAGTTGTTCAATTATTGAGGCCCCATTCCAAATTCCAAAAAGGTACCTTTTTCCCCAATTGAATGTTAATTTTCTCAATAATCATTTCTCCCATATATTAAAGAAAATATAGTTGGATATATAATAACTAAACTTGCTATTTATACTCCTCTGTAAAGCAAAAATTTAGTTGATAACAAAGCCCAGACACCCCAGGTGCGGATCCAGGAATTGAAGATAGAGGGGACGCCAAAAGTAGGCAGGGGTTCTGGGGGCCGCCTTGAGGCCCCCAGTGGGTCCAGGGTGAAGCCCTGGTGGGGGCCAGGGGGGGGGGGGGGCGAAGCCTCCGGAACCTCCTGGATTGTAGAGATTTCGTAGGGTAAAAATGAGGTCTACCGAGTAGACAATTTTTACATTTTCTCGATGCAACTATGATTTACGCTAACTTTGACAATTTTAGGGGGGCGCACGCAGGGTGCGCCCCCCCTTAAATCCACCACTGCACCCAATATATCATGACTGTAAAGTATAACAGTTATCCCAAAATTCCCCAAAAGGTCGTTATTTTCCCCCAGCCACATTCCCAAAAAGTGGTGTGAGAGCCCTGCACATCCAAAATAAACTTCTTATTTGCATGAATAATTCAAACTACTAATTGAAAAATAAGTGAAATTATAGATCCACACATCTGAACCTCTTTAAGGTAGTTGATAGTTTTTTGAAATACTGTTTTATTACATTAAAACATCATTCACACAAACCATACAGACCAGTGTTTAGCAGACACACAAACTGACTGATGCTGGACCATTTTGGATACAAGGCAAATTTTTCTTTCACTTAATTCTGTTCCGATTGACAGGGGCTAAATTCTGACACCCTATGATTAGCGATGTCAAAACAGGGCCCATCCAATGATGCAGTAAATCACCAAGTTAGATTGTTATTGATTTCAGGAATTAGCCCAATACATAAACTTAGTTACAGACCATCACACTAAATTGATAAAATACAACAAATTGACAGGGCCACTGGGAACACATTTTATATCTACATAAGGAATAACTCAGTTTCCTGTTTTTTGGAAATTTTACACTGACAAAAAAAAATGTTGTTGAAACAAAGTTTAACAAAAATCAAAAAAAATATTCTTTAATTTTTAAAAGTATTTCAAACTATACTCTAAACTACCTAAAAGAGGTTCAGATGTGTGAATCTATAATTTCACTTATTTTTCACTTGGTAGTTTGAATTATTCATGCAAATAAGAAGTTTATCACATAAAAGGATAGGTATAGAAGGAATAAAAAAGAAATTAAATTAGCCATTTAGTTTCCAATAACTGGGCTGATGGTGCTTAACATTTTTCTATTTCTACATATGTATGTTCTCAAACTTGTAAGCCCAAATACAAGATTACAGAAAGAAATGTGAAACAGTTGAACTTTGGTATCTCTAATATTACTACATTAGCATTTCTAGTCATTGGATATCTTAAAGTTTTTTCTCGGGCCCCATCGAGTTTAAGATAACAAGGTTTGACTGTATATTACTGTGATGCTGGATACAGAATGTTTAATATTTTTGACTATTTTGTTGAAATGAAATGTTCGAAATGAAGTTGAAAAAATCTTAAATTTAGAAGAAAGAAAAAAATCCCTGCCACACTGGTACAAAATAATTTTGAAGCAGATTTATTATCTTCATGTGCAGAGGAAAAACTTACAACATAGGTTGACTTAATGTCATCTCTCATCCGCGCTTCAGTGACCATCACAGCTGACGGACATTTCTGGGTTTTCCCTTTGTCACACTTGATTGAACTCTCTGCTGCATCATCACTAAAAATAATTATAAAGCAATAATGTAAAATTAAGGTACATGTAAATAAATAATTTTAAAAATACATTTCTATTTAACCAAAAAAAAAAAACCAAACAAACAAACAAACACAAAAAAAAACAGAAATACAGTGGAGATAATACTAGGTATTTCATGTTACATATAGTTTTTTTTATTTTTAGAACGAGTAGTTTTGACATTAATTTCCTTATTCCCTGTATAACTGAAGAGTCCTAATAATTGAAGGACCTTTTTGTGACTTAATATATTGCCTAAATATGTTTTACACATCTAAAACAAATTCTTTTCAGGCAATACCAGCTAATACTATATATTTGCCAATATTAATTTTTCTTTGAATTATGCAAGAACTTTCATCATTAAAAAATATTTTCATCATTAAAAAATATATATGACATATTGTATAGTTGTTGCAAGGTATGTTGCATATGATCTTAAATGGAGAAATAAAAAAACCCATAGCAATTGATACATTCATTACTGTTTAAAATCATAATATGAAAAGTTATTCATTCAATTAGAAGAGCCAGCAAATATCTACCCTATCCACAACCATTGTCTGGCAAAATATTTCACACTCCATGGATTACAGATGAAGTTCAAGTAACTGACAATTTAAATCACAATGATAACATGTAAATTACTTATCTAATAATAGTTACTCATATCATACTCTATATCACTAGAATTAGGTCCATATCAGAACACCAATGCCCTGTCTAATGATACTCATATCATACTCTATATCACTAGAATTAGGTCCATATCAGAACACCAATGCCCTGTCTAATGATACTCATATCATACTTTATATCACTAGAATTAGGTCCCTATCAGAACACCAATGCCCTGTCTAATGATACTCATATCATACTCTATATCACTAGAATTAGGTCCATATCAGAACACCAATGCCCTGTCTAATGATACTCATATCATACTCTATATCACTAGAATTAGGTCCATATCAGAACACCAATGCCCTGTCTAATGATACTCATATCATACTCTATATCACTAGAATTAGGTCCATATCAGAACACCAATGCCCTGTCTAATGATACTCATATCATACTCTATATCACTAGAATTACGTCCCTATCAGAACACCAATGCCCTGTCTAATGATACTCATATCATACTTCATATCACTAGAATTAGGTCCCTATCAGAACACCAATGCCCTGTCTAATGATACTCATATCATACTTCATATCACTAGAATTAGGTCCCTATCAGAACACCAATGCCCTGTCTAATGATACTCATATCATACTTCATATCACTAGAATTAGGTCCCTATCAGAACACCAATGCCCTGTCTAATGATACTCATATCATACTTCATATCACTAGAATTAGGTCCATATCAGAAGACCAATGCCCTGTCTAATGATACTCATATCATACTCTATATCACTAGAATTAGGTCCATATCAGAACACCAATGCCCTGTCTATAATGATACTCATATCATACTTCATATCACTAGAATTAGGTCCCTATCAGAACACCAATGCCCTGTCTAATGATACTCATATCATACTTCATATCACTAGAATTAGGTCCCTATCAGAACACCAATGCCCTGTCTAATGATACTCATATCATACTTCATATCACTAGAATTAGGTCCCTATCAGAACACCAATGCCCTGTCTAATGATACTCATATCATACTTCATATCACTAGAATAAGGTCCCTATCAGAACACCAATGCCCTGTCTAATGATACTCATATCATACTCTATATCACTAGAATTAGGTCCCTATCAGAACACCAATGCCCTGTCTAATGATACTCATATCATACTCTATATCACTAGAATTACGTCCCTATCAGAACACCAATGCCCTGTCTAATGATACTCATATCATACTTCATATCACTAGAATTAGGTCCCTATCAGAACACCAATGCCCTGTCTAATGATACTCATATCATACTCTATATCACTAGAATTACGTCCCTATCAGAACACCAATGCCCTGTCTAATGATACTCATATCATACTCTATATCACTAGAATTAGGTCCCTATCAGAACACCAATGCCCTGTCTAATGATACTCATATCATACTTCATATCACTAGAATTAGGTCCCTATCAGAACACCAATGCCCTGTCTAATGATACTCATATCATACTCTATATCACTAGAATTAGGTCCCTATCAGAACACCAATGCCCTGTCTAATGATACTCATATCATACTTCATATCACTAGAATTAGGTCCATATCAGAACACCAATGCCCTGTCTAATGATACTCATATCATACTCTATATCACTAGAATTAGGTCCCTATCAGAACACCAATGCCCTGTCTAATGATACTCATATCATACTCTATATCACTAGAATTAGGTCCATATCAGAACACCAATGCCCTGTCTATAATGATACTCATATCATACTCTATATCACTAGAATTAGGTCCATATCAGAAGACCAATGCCCTGTCTAATGATACTCATATCATACTCTATATCACTAGAATTAGGTCCATATCAGAACACCAATGCCCTGTCTAATGATACTCATATCATACTTCATATCACTAGAATTAGGTCCATATCAGAACAGCAATGCCCTGTCTAATGATACTCATATCATACTTCATATCACTAGAATTAGGTCCATATCAGAACACCAATGCCCTGTCTAATGATACTCATATCATACTTTATATCACTAGAATTAGGTCCATATCAGAACACCAATGCCCTGTCTAATGATACTCATATCATACTCTATATCACTAGAATTAGGTCCATATCAGAACACCAATGCCCTGTCTAATGATACTCATATCATACTTTATATCACTAGAATTAGGTCCATATCAGAAGACCAATGCCCTGTCTATAATGATACATATGAGTAACATATATGTACACATGTGCCAGTACCTTCATGGTATTTTTCATGCAAGTAAATGAATATTTCTAATAAACTGTGAATTTTACATTCTATAGTCCCAGCCATAAACACAGTGGGACATGACAAATACTATAGTCCCAGCCATAAACACAGTGGGACATGACAAATACTATAGTCCCGGCCATAAACACAGTGGGGCATGACAAATACTACAGTCCCGACCATAAACACAGTGGGACATGACAAATACTATAGTCTTGGCCATAAACACATGTGGGACATGACAAATACTATAGTCCTAGCTGTAAACAAAGTGGGACATGACAAATACTATATTCCTGGCCGTAAACAAAGTGGGGCATGTCAAATACTATAGTCCTGGCCATAAACACAGTGGGACATGACAAATACTATAGTTCTGGCCATATTAGTGGGACATGACAAATACAATAGTCCTGGCCATAAACAAAGTGGGACATGACAAATAGTATAGAGCTAGCCATAAATACAGTGGGACATGACAAATACTATAGTCCCGACCATAAACACAGTGGGACATGACAAATACTATAGTCCTGGCCATAAACACAGTGAGACATGTCAAATACTATAGTCCCGACCATAAACACAGTGGGACATGTCAAATACTATAGTCCTGGCCATAATCACAGTGGGACATGACAAATACTATAGTCCTGGCCAAAAACACAGTGGGACATGACAAATACTATAGTCCCAGCCATAAACACAGTGGGACATGACAAATATTATAGTCCCAGCCATAAACACAGTGGGACATGACAAATACTATAGTCCCGGCCATAAACACAGTGGGGCATGACAAATACTACAGTCCCGACCATAAACACAGTGGGACATGACAAATACTATAGTCTTGGCCATAAACACATGTGGGACATGACAAATACTATAGTCCTAGCCGTAAACAAAGTGGGACATGACAAATACTATATTCCTGGCCGTAAACAAAGTGGGGCATGTCAAATACTATAGTCCTGGCCATAAACACAGTGGGACATGACAAATACTATAGTTCTGGCCATATTAGTGGGACATGACAAATACTATAGTCCTGGCCATAAACAAAGTGGGACATGACAAATAGTATAGAGCTAGCCATAAATACAGTGGGACATGACAAATACTATAGTCCCGACCATAAACACAGTGGGACATGACAAATACTATAGTCCTGGCCATAAACACAGTGAGACATGTCAAATACTATAGTCCCGACCATAAACACAGTGGGACATGTCAAATACTATAGTCCTGGCCATAATCACAGTGGGACATGACAAATACTATAGTCCTGGCCAAAAACACAGTGGGACATGACAAATACTATAGTCCCAGCCATAAACACAGTGGGACATGACAAATACTATAGTCCTGACCATAAACACAATGTGACATGACAAATACTATAGTCCCGGCCAAAAACACAGTGGGACATGACAAATACTATAGAGCTAGCCATTAATACAGTGGGGCATGACAAATACTATAGTCCCCAACATAAACACAGTGGGACAGGATAAATACTACAGTCCTGGCCATAAACACAGTGGGACATGACAAATACTATAGTCCTGACCAAAAACAAAGTGGGCACCAAAAAAAAGTTAAAATTCATTACACCTGCTTATGGAAAAACCAATATTAAATACAAATGATTTTTCCCTGTTTTAATTTTCTCTATAACCACATCAAGCAGCAGATCCCCCTTTTTTTCCTTATATCCCAGCCTACACCGTTAGATTCTGTTCATCTGACGTAGAATCAATACAATCCTATAAGCTCCCGTGATTCTTTTTATAGATAATTGGACATTTTATTGGTGTGACCTATTCGAGATATTCACAACAATTTCTCATCAAGGATAAAAGTGATCACAACGCCATGTTTCCTATGACATCACAAATTACTTTTTAATTATATAATCAAGTCACCATTCACATCCAACAAAATCCATTCAAACTAGAAATGTTTTCATTCAATAATGGGGAAGCCTGGCTGCCACAAGATACATGCTCACCTGACAATTTTTCTATCTATTTGTTTGATACTATATATATTTACATTTAGTGTACCCAATTTTCTTTATGAAATTCATTGGAAATCTACAATATTATGATACATATATGAAACCTTGTCATGGCAGGGTAGAATACATAATAGGAACTACATACACTCTTAATACATTAGGAACACCAAACTGTATATTAATTGTTTTGGCTTAATTAATCTAATTAAAAAACAAGAGGCCCAGAGGCCACATCGCTCACCTGAGCACTCTGGCTAGGAAAAGCAGAAAGCAGTTCAGTCTTGAAAAGTTTTGATATAAAAGCGGTTCGAGGGGGTAGGGGGTGGGGGGTGTTGATTTGAACTAATTTGAATCTATACTTCATAGGGATGCTTGTGAATTAATATGACAAATAATGGCTTTGCTGTTCTTAAGAAGACAATTTTAATTGATATATCATTTGTATTCCTTTGTATGACTATGATCCCCTGTTATGGCCCCTCTGTTCTCCTGGGGGTTCATGATTTGAACAAAATTTGAATCTACATTACCTGAGGATGCTTCCATTTAAATATGACCAACCATCGCTTTGCTGTTCTTGAGAAGAAGATTTTTAAATGATGCCATTAATTTTTCACGAATTCATAATTATCTCCTCTTGGAAGAAGGCGTGGCCCTTTATTTGAACAAACTTGAATCCCCTTTACCGAAGAATACTTTAATTGTGGCAAGTTTGGTTGAAATTGGCCCAGTGGTTCTTGAGAAGAAGATGAAAGTGTGAAAAGTTAACGACAACGACAATGACGACATAAAACGGACAAATTTCGATCAGAAAAGCTCACTTGAGCTAAAAAACAAACAAATATCCTATTAAATTGTCGTAAAAATATAACAACTGTACATTTGTCATTTTTTTCCCTTGCAATATTCATTTACATTACATGTATTTAACTTTCCACATCATAACGGCTCTTACATCTCTTATCCACACCAGTTCTAAAAGGTGCTATTTTAAAATAAAGATGAATGAAAGAGAAAATATTAGAGAAAGTAAATATAAGCATTGAATTCTTATTTTTGGTTGTCATCGGTCATACAACAGAACCTGTCTGTGCCGACAAATTATCATACTGTGCTAATGCGTGGTATTCAATTTGTTGGCACGGCCAGGTGCTGTTAAAAGACTGATGACAACCAAAAATAAGAATTCAATGCTTAAAATAAAATCAAATTGAAGATTTGATGAACCTAGTAATTCTATTGATGATGCAACTACCATGGTATTCTACAAATATGAGCAGTTACATAATATCTTACACATAGAATGGAGACATCACAGTTTATCAGGTTTTGAGTAGGGTTGTCATGCCAAGGGTGCTTGATGTCTCCTTTCTAAATAGTCCATAATAGTTTTACTATCCTGAAGAATCTAAATTTTATAAAATAGAGTAGAAATGCTCTGATTCCATACTTTCAAAATATGTCATCAGACAACTTTAACTTCACCATTAGAATTTATTGTTTACTGATGAGTTGCCTCACATCTTATTTTCATCTAAAAGGGAGACAACACAGTAGTCACCCTGCACACTCACTTGCGCTATTCTTTGTCATCTGTGTGTGAGGGAGACATCATGAATTGCCTCCCTGCACATGACATGCTCTAAACCAATCAGATTGAATGTATTATTCTGAAAGAAATAATGACAATTACATCTCATTCCAGCAATAGGCTAAATCAAACTGGTATCAAAGTTTATATACTCTGGTCCTTCTTGTTTTGTTGTTATTTTTTTCACCTTTCTTTGGGGTGGGGGGGGGATTGACATGATTATGTCATTGGAGACAGGTTCAGCTATATTAGCACAATTTATACACATCAGTCAACTATATGAACCAGAGTATTCTACATTAAGATTCGACTGTACAGATTTAATTGTTTTTCAAGTATACTAGCTCTGCATTTCTGAAATCAAATGGTTTTCCATATTTCATTCTAAATACTAAATTAATAATTGCATCAACTTCTAGAATATTGCCTTATATCTTCATAAATATTAATTTTCATAAAAATCTAAAGCTGGTATAGAATCAATGTCTATACCATCTATTGTTTAAGCACTTGCTCATAAAAAGTTATGACTTATTTTTCTCCAGCTACTTTTCTCTTTTTCTGTCAAGGCATTAGATGCTCAGATTAAATTGACAAACCAGAGATAAATTTCTCCCAGCTGATAGACAGCTGACTATATTTCCTGATATGTCAATTTCTTGGTCCCCAAGAATTAAAGTAAATAAAACATAGCGCCCATTCATTGTAGTAAACACAATCAATATCTCAGATTCCATATTTGTCAGTCTTCATGACTTGTTTACATACATTGAGTCAAAGACCAAAAGAATTGCATTTATTTCAATTTCTCATCTGATCGATTCTAAATCTTATAAAATTCAAACCCTAGCTCAGACCTTATGAACAAAAACAGAAAGTATCAGCTAATTAAGATGAACAGTTTTCTTTAGCAAAATCTATCTCATCCCTTTATGGATGAGCAGTCATTAAAATGAGTAACAGAAATACAGTCAATCTTTGTTATCTTGAACTTGATGGGACAGAGAAAAAACTTTGAGATATCCAAGGATTCAAGATATTAGGGTAAAATGCTAAAAGAATATGTTGTTGGGACTTCCAAATCACTTTGAGATATCCATGGTATTTGAGATATTGATGCTCCAGATAAGGAAGTTGTTTGCTATATGCTCAAGAGTAAAGGAGACTTGAAAATTGCATCAAATTTGAGGGTTATAATGATGGCTTCACCTCTCCTTTAGATAAAAGATGGTTAAGGAGAAAGACAGCATCATTTTTCTCCTATTAACTTTGTGTCATATCTAAAATTAATGATTCAAAGTCTGATTCCCTGCTTTTTCTAAGAAGCTGAATATGTCCAAAAGTTGACTGATCCACAGACCAAAAAATCTTTTACAAATTACTTTCTATGTCAGAACTCTTCTGCAAAAGAGAGCAGGAAAGGTAAGGTAAAATGCACAAGGGAAATAACCCTAATAAAAACATTAAACAAAACACATACAAAACTGAAAATAATTTAAAATTTGTGTTCATGTGGAGGTAACTTAATTAAGATGAACTTAGAAAATATTTTTTGCTGATTGAATAGGCAGAAATGAATAAGATTTGTCATGTCTTTAGAAGTATTTTTAATCTTATTTACAAGATTCAGTATAATTAATTTAAGGTTTGATTTTTAAAGTTCCTTTTCACAGATTATCAAAGACAAAAATGTAAATGTTTCATTAAAATTTCAAACAATAATTAAATAAAAATGTTATTGCATTTTAGATTATTATTACTTGCATTTTGAAGTTATAAGTTTGCATTTTGCATGAACTATTTATAGTTAGATGCAGTTACAGAGTTAAGAGAAAAAGCAGTAACTGCCAGTGCATGTGCAGATCTGGGGGGGGGGGGGGGGGGAGTTATCAAAAGTATATAAAAAAAGTAAATAAAAATGACTTTGGAACCACCCCCCCAGAAATCGAAGACCTCACCATCACAAAATAGGTGTTTTTCACGTTTGGGAAATGGATTTCAGTTTTTTTTTTTGTTTTTTGTTTTCAAAATTTCAAAAATCCCCCCCCCCTCCCGGAAAAAAATCCTGGATCCGTGCCTGCAGTGCCATTGAACTTGTTCAAATAACCTTGAAACTCAAGGTCATGACAAACTTTTAAGATTATATCATTCTTTGTGTCAACTATAAACTTAAAATGTTTCTATGTCAAAGGTATGGTTCAAATTTGGATATTCAATATTTTTTGTCTATAGCCTAGAACTTGGTCAAATGATTTTTGTCAAGGTCTTAATGCAATTTGGAGGACTTCTGTCTTTCTTAGAGTTAAAATACAAAAATAAATCTATAATCAAGGTTTAGCAGAGGACAATGTAATTCCTATACACCAGATTAGAAGTATGTACACAAAGTGTATCAGAAGTATGTATACATTGACAGCACAAGATTGTGTATGTAATGATATACAAATTACATCCAAAATGCACTAATTTACAATTTTTGTAAAATAGTGCATCTCTAATATGTGCTTATTGGAAAATGTACTGAATTTTAATTGTGCTTTATGTATCTTAGGTACAATTTGCATCAGCTAAAGTTGGAGTTTGACATTCCTGACTTTTTATGATAATTAGCTGTTGTAATCAATCAGATAATCATGTTTAGCCTTTGTTTTTCTTTTCCAAAACATAAGGTTTAAGGCTACAGATGGTAGGTCCTTAGGGTGCTTCCCAATTGGAAATAAGGAGGAATGACCTTCAATTTCCTCATAAATTATTAGCCACACAAGAGCTTTCTTAATTGACAGAAATATAAAAACTTCAAAATAATACAAAATTGTGAGGGTATACATGAACAACATTACTGGGGGCTATTCTTCATTGTTACAGACCAAAATGACAGAAAATCTTTTTTTTTCCTAGTTGGTTGATATTTTGTGTTAACTGTCAACCACAACAAGAAAAATGAAAGAACTAGCATGAAATAAAGTTGTATTCCATAAATTAATTCCCTAACATGGAATTTGCTGCCCTAGAGTGGTCAGGAACTCGTAAAGTCATGAAAGAACAGAATCTGGAATTATTCAAAGGCCAAAGAAAAAAGCTTTCATGCTAATATTTCATCTTTATAATGTAACCAGCAAGAATGAATTCAGTATAAATCAGTTTGTTTTGCAATCATTAAAAAGGAATGAAAAAATATCAAATTGAATAAAAAAAACATAATCAATATATAAATATGAAAGTTTTCTTTTTCACTGGTAAAAGGAACAAGCTATGTCTTTTGAAATCAATAACAAAGATCTGATCAGTTTCCACCAATCAAACACCAGCATTAACTAGATGGCTAAAAGCTTCTCACGGATAGGTGCAATTTGAGGGATGCCCCTATCACAAACAGCAGGTCCATAAATACATCTGATTGACTTACTATCTATTTATACTAGTATCTGTTGCTGCATTGTAAAAACATTTGTATCTTTTTTATGGGTTTACGATGATGCATCACCAAGTGCAACTTATTTGATTGTTTTTCTGGAATTCTTAACCAATGAGTAGTTCTTCCTAGATAATTTGGTAAGTGTTTAATGTGTGACTTATTTAATTTACTTTTGCAAAAATATTTTATTCTGTACACTTTTATAAAATTTCTTTTTCAGTTTCATTAATTTTCAATTTCTGTATAATCTCCCAGAAATGCATGATTAATTTATATTTTTACTTATTTTATTTAAGAAATGAATAAAAACTGGCTGCATGAAAGTTTTTAAATCAAAGTCATTTTCCAAAGCCATTTTAGCAAATCTCAGTCTTTCATGATTTTTTTTCCCCCTGAAGATTCTCTGTAGTCTTCAATAATCCACCACAGTGCATTAGCTTCTCTTAATCACAATTAATTTACATCACAAAGACTCCACAAAATCCCAATATTTCATTTTTATTTACATATATCTTGAATTTCTCATCTATCTTCAGGGATGTCTGACATTCTATACAGATTTTTTTTTGCTTTGTGTTTCTTGTGACAAGAGAGAAACTCATTAGATACAACGGCGGCTATACAAATGTTACATCTCTAGTCCTATTAAGAATCTGGTCAGTTGCCGCTATCAAATGAAACTAAATTCACGACTTCTCAATCACATGACAAACGAGCTTTTAAATAAAGCCATCTGATAAAAAACATCACATCTCAAAGGAGTACAAAAGGATTTTTCAACAAAAGTTCCCAATTCATAAATTATCAAATTTTACCTGCATTGACTTTGGCAGAGATAGAAGGAAGATTTTGATAAGATCAAAATAAAATTAAATCTAAATTAGGAAGCAAAAATTTCATTATTTATCACATGGATGAAAAAAGTAAAAAATTTAAGATAAAAAGTAAAACCAGCCAGGATAGGGTTCGATCAGCCTCAGAAGGAAAATCAGATCAGTTCCATCTTGGAGGAGTGAATTGAATTTAATCTACTTTGATGTCAATATATTTATTTCTGGAAAATAAGACAGAGTGTCTCTCTCTACACATATTGCATGGTCATAAAGATTCAAAACACTATCCTTAAATCCGGTACTCTTACATCATCCATTGATGAGAAATTCCACAATAACTGGGTTAAATATTGCATATGTAATAAATATAAGCCTGCTGAATTCCCCTTGTGAGAATATAAAATCAAATATAATGGTATTTATCAAATAATATAGACATCAATTAAGTGGCTACTAATGTATTTAGTGTGTTTCATTCTCAGCGGGGCTTTCTGCTATACTAGAATCAAATTTAATCTTCAAAAACAATTTGCGTCAGATTTTTGTGATATATTTCTCTCTCAATAAATCGTACAAACAAACAGCAATATAAATCATTTATACCATCATAAAATTGACACCTCTTGATGACTTTACGAAATAAAGGATTTTAAGAGTTTTAGGAATTAAAAGGTTTAACCTTAATCCTCAAATTAATCTAGTTTGATGGCTTTTTAATAATGTCCATTCCAGCCATTCCGGCGTCTTGGGTCAGTGAAGCGATTCCCTTACTTGTATGCCAGGAGCTAGAGCCAGATTCTTGCATTAAAAGAATTAAAAGAAAAACTACTTCTGTATCTGAATTAACAAGCTTTAATGTCTATTAATCAGCCAATTACCTGTGTGTATCTTCACATCTGACCTTACGTTTTATGATTCAAGGTTGTGTCTAACAGTTTGGCTTTGATTGAAGTTTTGTGCTTTTATGGTAAATCATCATTTGTCAAAAACATTTACGTTTGGTTTTATGTGGTCAGGGTCAGGTTGTAAACCAAAGAAAAATGATTTCACCTCTGGAAATTTCAGCACATCAAAGTGGCCCAATTTAAAAAAAAAAAAATTGTGGTCATTCATAAAATTATTTTATGTCAAAAATCTTGAAGGAAATCTACAAATCTTGATTGCAATTAACCACCAAATTTTTTAAAATTATTATACAAATAAGTCCTATATCATACTTTTTATTTATTATCAAAATTTACTTGAAAAATTCCAGAGGAAAGAGAAGTATACCGGTAATTTATTTCATTAAAATACAAAATTATCTATCCTCTGTTTTGCAAACTTCACAAATATTGAAATAAAAATGAATTGCTGTTGTACCATAGTAAGTCCACCTGTCGATTATAAAAATACGATTCCCATTTTTTGCCTATAAATCACTCCTTCTTACATGGACCTAAAACTGTCAATATTTTCCTTTATTTAATGATTATAAGTGATAGTGAGGCAGATGCATGACATTCTTGTGAAATATGATCTCTGACTCCTGGGGAGCCACAGATAACTCCTCCAAAATACATGTATCATCATGGTAAAAAAAAAAACCTTGAAAATAAACCATAGGTGATTGGACTTCACATATTTCATCCCTGTCATTTTATCAACATGCATTACCCGTTCAACATAAACAACAACCTTTTAATTGACTACTGCTAAGTAATCCCACAATTTTTTCCCTATATTCTCAAGTTCTGATAATGCTATTTTTTTTAAACATTTTTTTCTGTACTTTAATGGTATGAGGGTTATTGATACAGTACAGGTAATTTCCTGTCTAATTCCCCCACTGCCTCCCAGATCCCTCAATGTGATCAGGCCATTTATATCTGCAATGAATTCCCCATTTAGGGCTTGATTTCATTATGCCTTTTCTCGGTCCATTAGACACATGGTAAAAAAAAAATCTATAGCCGCTTAAAAAATGTTAATGCAGGATTGTGGTGGCGAGATTGAGCTGTCCTGGTGTCCGAAACAGCTGGAAAGACAACAATCTGATCCTCGGAGGTCCTCAACTTCCTGTGTATCTGACGTGGAAAACTGTCAAACAACCTTCAACAACCAATTACTCTTATTGATCTCAAAAATCATATTATTACAGAGTAATGCACTTTTTGATCAATTTTAATATCATCATATTTTTATCAAATGAATCCTTAAGCAGTTATGAGTATGTACATAGATAAGATAAAAAGAGGTATAAAATGTTTCAGATTCAGATGTCCAAATTGTCACCATCTTCAATTTATCATAAATATGCTGCTCTTTATAATAGAAAAATATGTTAGGTATATCAAAATGTACAGGAACTGTTTTCCCTTCCTCTTATGATGAAACTGTGTTCTTCCTTTTTTCAAAATATAAAACACACTGCCCTATTACTTTTTGACAAACAAGCTAGCTGGATTAAAATAATTACTGTAACACCTCTTTCATAAAAGCTTTGAGTTTTATGTTTTTGATTTATAAATTCTTTTTTCTTAATTACTAAATCAATAGTTTTTTCATTCATTTTATTACCCTACATATTGAATCTAAAAGCCAAGACTGAAGATGCAAGAAGCAAAAAAAAATCTCTCCTTAATAAAATGATTAAAGCTCAAGAATCAATGCATGATTGTCTTCAAATTGTTCCTTGTGATGAATTTGAAGCAATAGGCCGACTACTAAGGAAGCCGTTCTTTCCATGACAGTTCAAGGAAAAACTGAATGTCTAAAGTAGGGAAAACTCACAGCAAGCAGTGGCCGATGAAATCGCGACTTCCTTCCAGAAGAGTGATGCTGCCTCTCTAGCTCATGTTCATGCAGATATTGGCAACCATTACATGCTATAGGTTTTCTAGCTTTCAATCATGTGTGCTCAATTTCTCATTCAGCTTTTGTTTTGCCTACATGTTGTACACATTCATTTGATTGGAGTCATGCTACCTGGATTTATTTTGTACACCTCAGGATTCAGACAAAACAGCTTTAGAAAATAATAGAAGAAAGCGTAATTAATGGGAGGTGATGAATGGAGTGGAACTTTCCTGGAATTTGATTGAGTTCTTTGACCACATAAGATAGATGGCTTAATTCCTGCTGATCAGCCTTGCATGCTACTCATTTTCCTTTAAATGAAAAAAATCAACTATTGTTTATCCCTCAAAGAAAACGGCCTTCATTAATGATGCAGATTCACACCAATGCCATGTCAATTTCATGCAAATGCTGTGATACCTAATTTGCAGCAAATGCACAAGTCCCCTAAAGCTAAGCAATCAAATCCAAGACTTATGACACATTTAAATACTTTGATGTGAGAACTGATATAGTCATCAGCTGTATCTAAATACTTCGATATGACCTTCTGTAACCCTTTGAACATTTTTATTTGGATGCATTTGCTGATGTTCTGATAATTATCTATTTTATGTGACTTTCTCTTAATCACTTTTAATGGTTTAACTCAGCTTTCATTTAATACGTATACTAATAAAATTAATGCCAAGATTAAAACATGACTAATTCTGCTTGACAGCATACGGGAAAGATAAAATAAAAACCAAACAAACATAACTGTTAAGTACAAATAATTATCTCTTTAAGTGTTTTATGACAAAGTGTAGACAACAAAAGAAATAGAGATAGATCTCAAGTATAACTGATGAAATTCACTGCCAGAAAAATGTAAATACTTCCACAAGTTAGCATGTAAAATGGTGCACCGAGTGGCAGGAGTCTGATAGGGATGGGAATATGGATTTGTCAGTGAAGCGTGAAGCTGCGGAGGTCGACTATGGCTCTGACACGTCACACAACCTCTGGGTGGCTCCCAGGGATGCGGTTCTCCTCTGGTAAATAAATCATCACCTAAAACAGGTGGGCACCCACTTGTCAGAAAAAAGATGGATGGAGATCTCATCTAACACTGTTTACCTATATTTAATGAAAACATTTAATTCAGGTACAAATGTTTGCTAATTGGAGTACTTGTACCACATCCTCAAAACACTGTGTGATCTGGGGGTTTTCATCAGGTCAATAACTTTACCACCTAGCATATTGACTCCTCCAATTAACCAACTTTAATACTCATAATCAAAGGATATGTATTGAAGTTGTTAATATGCAGCATATCTTTAATGACTTTAAAAAATCAAAAATATTAAAAGCAAAAAAATTAATTTCATTATTTTTTTCTTGACTGATCTTTATAGAGCATTATCCATATATCCTTGAAATGAACAAATTGAAAAAATTGCATCAGTTTCGAGTGGATAATTAACGCAAAAAAATCTTGTCTTCCATAGTTAACAGTGAAAAAACTCGGTCTTTGGCCTCCTTCAGAGATCAATCAATCTGAAGTAGTATTAGAGAGAGCATCTAAACTAGATTACACCAGGGCCCATAACAGTGAAGGGTTTGGAGATTTAGAAGTTATCAGATTAGAGGGAACCAGACAAAGCAGCCATGTCAGGTGTTTGCCCGATTTCACACAGGTTCCATTCCAAGGTTAAAAACTTTACTGTACATCTGTCTACAAATCATGCACAAGAGATTTATCATATTCAGTTAGTTAAAATTCCAGATTTGCCCCGTTTTTTCCAAATAATGACCAACATAACAGCTCAAATGCAAAATTGCAGTATCAATAATAAGACAATATAGGAGCATCAACAGATTATTTGTTCCGATATCTGAGGTTCCATTTCTAAGAGAGTGAAAGCCTGAAGAAATAGGCAGCTTAATCTGCTATCTCTCTGTTCCGCGTACCAATAATATCAAGTGGTGGACTGGGAGACCAGGAAATCCGGAACTGATGGTAGGGGGATCAACTCATCAAGGCATACTTGTCACGGAATACTGCAGTCCACACATACTACACTACATCATACTTCACTATCCCATGGCTAGGAAATTTGATTTCTTCCATATACATGTATTCATATTTTTTGGTAAAGAAAAAGCTCACCATAATTTCTATTAAAAAAGGAAGATGCTGGCTATCACTCTTTTTATAAATTAGAGCAGTTAATGTCATCTCAAAGGAAGTTTTACAGTTAATGACAACTAACTAAAGTATGAATTGAAGCTTTAGGCTGTCCAAAATTAATTTTGTGTTTAACATCACCAGCACGCAGAGGTTTTGGAGAAATTGGCACTTTGGAAAAAAACAAGCAAACTGGCAGATTTAAAAGTTCCTATTCCACTCTGCTTTTAATTAACTTTTAGCAACTAAAACTGCATTCTGTAGAGACAGACAACATTTGGGCTCTCTGTGAGGTATATTTGAGCTGAGTCTTTCATTTAATTAAACTGACAGATTTACTGAGAATGATCATTAAACAATAAGCCTAAATTATCAAGCAAGCCAACTGCTTGATCATCATCATAAAACCAAAAAAATCTGAGTTATACCTGATATTTACATGCTCTTGATTCTATATATTCAGGTGCTACAAGCCCAGCCTACTTCTCTTTCTCTCTTATCTTTCTCTCCAATGTCAATGAAATATCAGTTCAAGTTTTTGGCAAGCATCTCTTTTTGATCTTTTCTGTCTACATGACTGTAAAATTTTGATTGTAGTTGTCAGTATGGGTTATTGCTTTTTTGTTTACATTTGCAGGTGATATCTAAACCTCTTAGATGGAAGAGGACACACTGCAGCCAGTTCTAACCATTAACATGACCCAGCCAAACATGACAAATAGTACCCCCGAAGGAGGCCCCAAGGACTCGTGCTTTGAAATCTACGATAAAGCCATCACATTCCAGTTTTACACCTGGGGAATAGTGGGCAATATCATAGCTGCCTATGGCATCATTGGAAACATCTTGGCAATCCTGGTTCTGCGGCACCGTCTGATGAGGAGCTCCACATCGTACTACCTGATTTCTCTTGCCGTCTACGATACTGGAGTTCTGCTGGCTATGATTCTCCTGTTTGCACTTCCTACGATTTACCTAGAAAAGGCACAACTAATGGACTACTTCTTCGCTTCTAAATACATGAACCAGTATCTGTACCCTCTGGCTCTGGTCGCTCAAACAGGAACTGTGTACACAACAGTGGGCTTCACAATAGAGCGATATATTGCAGTATGTCATCCGCTCAAGGCAGCCAACACCTGTACTAAGTCTCGGACCAAGAGAATTATTATTTTGATTTTTGTCTGCTCAGTTATTTACAATGTGCCTCGATTTTTTGAATTCACAGTTGTGGAGACTTGGAACCCCAATCTGAACCGTTCAGTGCCAGAGGTAATGACTACGACCCTTGGAAATAACAAAGACTTTAGAAAAGTCTACTTCATCTGTCTGCATCTGATAGTCATGTTCCTCGCGCCATTCGTCCTAATATCTATACTGAACATTCAGCTGATGAGAGCTGTGAAAAATGCCAAAAAGACTCGTAATAGAATGAGTACAAACGCAGCCAAGGAGGCTAATCTGACCATCATGTTAATCGCTGTGATCGTCGTCTTTCTCATCTGTCAACTCCCCTCCATTGCCGATAACATTCTGTTTACTATCTTTGATCAGGGAGTGTTACAGTGCAGTCTGCATTATGTACACTTGACTTCTATCAGTAACCTGATGGTGACAGTCAACTCTGCAGTGAACTTTATTTTATACTGTGTTTTTGGAAAGCGCTTCAGACGGGTCTTCATCAAAATTGTGTATTATCCATGGAAACGTAAGAGCACACGCTACAAGTACACCTTATACGACAGTTCCGGAAGTCGGCGAGGAAATAGCATGAAAGTTTACAATACAGAGAGCACCTTTCTTTGAGTGAATGACAAACTTCATGTATATCTTTTGTGTTATTTATTTTTTTCATTCCACTTCTTAAAAGAAAAGACAAACTATGTTTTTTTGGTCTAAATTAGCTGCATATTTTTATGATGAATCATGAATTTCGCTGTAAATATTTCATACTTTAAATTTAATCACACATTATAGGTAACTTAAAGCCATGACCTGACCTCAAGGTATCAGTCAGTATCAATATCAATGTGACTAATTCTGATCAGGAAAAATGTTCCATTTCTGGTTTGACATTAAATAATTACCTTGCATACTAGTTTTGTAATTGCTGTATGATTCATTGATTCTACTTCTTAGAAATCATCTACAGAGTGAAAAAGTCTGATGGACTCCCCTAAAACATATGCTGTTCAGAATTAGTGTTATAATGGTGGCCTGTACAGAGCCCTTGAGAACAGCTAATTGTGACAAAGTGACTTCTATAGACAAAGATGAACAAATGAAGGCAGAAAACAAGAGCCCGGTGCCATTCCTCTAAAGTCTCTATCCAGGCTAATGACATCAATGTCTTTTCTAATTTAGAGTCCCTAAAAAGGTGACCTAATTACCTTAATTGATTGTCATCAGTACCTCACAAAATTTTTGCACTTTAACCTAACTGAAATTTTTCCAACCCTGTCCAATAATTCACAAAAAGAAAGAAGACGCAGCACTTGTCATTTCTCTTCTGCCGACAGACAACATTCGCTTTGAGTCAGCTCTCAACATGATGTTTGTACATAAGATCTTAGCATTAACTTCTGTGTAAAACCACAACATTTTATCATGATAATGTTCCAAAGCCAACATTAAAGTTGTCTACAACAGCTGCAGGTCACCTCCAGGGCAACACTTACCACAGAAAAATGGTCACACAACCAAGGCGGGGCCAGGTTTCCAGGGGGGTCAATAGAATCCCCTGCTTCCCTGGGAGTTTACTGGTAAAACAGACACGAGGAACATAGGTTTCAAGGACAGTTTTGTAAGTGACCTTGACAGAGGCTAGCAAGTGAGAAAAGGTGACAAGATTTTACACCAAACATGACACACAGATTTCATACCAAACATGACACATGTACAATGGGATTTTCTTCACAACTGACAGAATTAAATCACAAATTTTTTTAACTGTAAGTTCAAAATGAAAGTTTTAGAGGAAATCTCCACAAATTATTATAGCAAATTTATGATAATTACAAATTACATTAGATATTTCTTCAAAAACTAATTGACAAAAATTTGAAAGTCTATTTCATTTCTTTCATTATTCATTAACGTAATTCCACTCTACTCAGTGATATCAATGACCAGTGACAGTAAGTATGTCCTCTACACAGACAAAAATAAGCCTTCATAAATTCTGGAATACAGAGACACTGCATCAAAAAACATTCTCCCTGTGTAATCTGTTTTCAAATCTTTGTCACTTTTTATAATAACACATGACATTTATGCATTTACAGAAGTACAGAGAAATTAAACATTAGGCCTCAATTCAATTTTTTCCCCTGCGTAACCTTCATATTCCTAGTTTGAAGGATGCTTCATTCAGTTTTTTGAAGTAAACTGTTTCTCTTCTTCTGCTAAAGTGCAACAAACAATAATTGACTGTAAACTTTTGTAGTTTTAAACCTTAGGGGATAAATCACTTTGCACTGAGAAACTTGATAAATGCTAGAGGGGAAGCATAAAAGTATATATCAATGGGAAAAATGGGAAAAGTACAAAAAACTATCCTTTTATTTAATAATATTGTCAAGATGCTCATTCATGACTTCTGATCTATAGAAAGAAAAATTGATAAAGGATTTCCTCATCACATTTGACAAATTAAAAAAAATAGAAAAGGTAGATGTGTATATCTACAGTCAAACCTGTCATAGCGACCACATGCTATTTAGTGACTTCCTGTCATATGTGACTACTGATTTTCTTCTGAGAATTTTTCGTTGTATTTTAGCTGCATTCAGCAACTCTCTGTTTACTGTGACAAACAATCATATTTTCCGTTCTAAAGCAGTTTAAACCCTGAATTTAGCAACTTTTAGACCTTCTTCTAATAACAGAAGTGAAAAGATGCTTAGTTTTGCCTCCCCCCCCCCCCCTCAATATGCAGAAAAATATATGCAAAAACATACTCATTAAATAGAATATTTCATAGTGTGTAATCTGGTTTCAAATAGAGACATCAAAATAAAAAAAACATATTAAAAATATAACCATTAGATTATTGTTGATATTGTTTTGACAAGAAGTGTAAATTTGAGTATACAATTGAGCATTAAAAAATCCTTGGGTTTTCTTTAAGTTGTGCTTTTTCCCTTTTGAGCATAATTGTGTCAGAAACCTTTTTTCATCCTTAAAGTTGTGAAATATGATAAAAACAAATTTATTTTGGATTTTATTTCAAAAATTAAATTTACACTCAACGAATTAGGAATAAAAACAATTTGTACGAACAAACATTTATTGAATATATTTTTATTTAATATCAAGAAGAGTGAAAACAATTGACCATAGGGAACTGGATAAAAGGTACATGGATTACTATTTAGTACTTATGCATGTTCTTATATGAAGTGAATATGATTCCCTGCTTTGAGAGATTACGGGTCATATGTGACCACTGATAGGTTGTTTAATATAGGTTTGACTGTATACATGTATCTATTTTTAGAAACTTTTAAATGCTAACACAGCAGATTAGGGTGTTGTATGTTTATAAATAGACTAATTATTCCCCCACAGGTAGATATCTTTTAAACTACCACCTCACAGGTTGCCGGCTACTTAACCAGACACCTGCTAAATGTGATCTATGAATCAAAATTAAGAAACTCTACCAATGGCGGTCTGTGACCAGTAGCAACTTGGTGGGTACCATGTTTATGGCCTCAGAAAGCTGCAGGATATCTTGTTTATGGTAATAACTAGGGAGGGTTTTATGTATCCATTCCAACCTCCAACTCAGTAAATTATATCTCATGTTTACTCATGATTTCAAATTATAATCAAGATCCTATCAACAAATAGCTGAGTGCCATGGCTTCTGTAAACATATACAATGTACATGTTTTTATCCTCTACATTAAAGAAATATATATACATGTATATATAACAAACTGAACTGATTTTGATTAGTCTGCATGATTCCAATTAATTAACCTGAGTAATCAACCAAGTCAGAACACCACATGATCTCTGTACAGAGGTTATCTTCAGAGATTCTTTTGAGTGTCTAACTCAAATACATAAATTTATATTCATTTAATAAAGATGAAATAAATAATATATATATATATATATAAAAGAAAATTTGTAACACAAGGATACCCACTACAGCCCCAACCCTGCGGTTGAATTGTGGACCCCGTCCACTTTGAAGAAGCAACACAGATATTTTATATGTTAGTGTAATGTAATTCCTACCGACAAAAACATTTTGAACATGATGGAATTTCTGCCAAAAAATGAAAGGTGAATATGTTCATATTTAACAAGAAATCTGTGTGCCCTTGTTTCATGTTAGGGTCACATTAAAGTACAAACAAACATTATTTTACAAAATGGTTTGTATGGATATGGATTTCATTGAGTGCACTTTACTTTGGAATTTGATGTTAGTAACAAATGATAAAATTTGCTTGGAATTTGTACCTATATATATAAAGTTATTGATAAAACAAGACGATCAAATATATACACTATTAAAATGCACCATATGTAATTGTAAAGTAAGTATATTTTGAATTTAAAAGTACAGTAGCTTAGCATGTTTCTTATTCGAGTTCCATGTAATAGATAACATAATTTCAGTCTAATTTCAGTATGTTCTGAGGAAATATTTTTCATTGTGCAATGGTAGTCGTTTCATACTAAATTCTACTTTATTCCTCGGTATACAGTTGAACTTTGGTATCTCAAACACTGATATCTCACATAGCTTGGATATGTTGAAATGATTTGGAAGTCCCAGTCACTTTTTCTTTTTGTATTTAAACCTTGATATCTCAAATCCTCAAATATCTCGAAGTTTCTTCCAGGTCCCATTGAATTTGAGATAATGAGGTTTGAGTGTATATCACATTTCATGCACAAGTATAAAGGTGTTCTGAGAAAATTGACATTCACAGAATTGAAATATTGTCAGTTTATGTGTTACTTCTTATACAATCCAGCCTTGTACAGATGAGCTTAGTTAATCTGGACACCAATAATCTGTATCTTTTGCCTTCCAGACAAAATATGTAGGGTAGTGATGGGAATCGGTAAGAACTCCATAATCGATGATCGGGCTACTGTAACTAACTAATTATTAATAATTATTATAATCGGATATTTACAAAGTCTGTCAATTTAGTTTATTAAATGGTAAGAATGGGTGAATAACTACTTTCTGTGGTGGTCCAGCTGTAGTCAGAATAATCTGTGTCTCAGGACAAGCCCTAGTCCCTAGGACAATATTATTTTAGCCCTAGTCCTTAGGACAATATTATTTTAGCCCTAGTCCCTAGGACAATATTATTTTAACGATAAAACGTTCTATCAAGTCCAGCTGGTTCTTCGTTCATTTTGTAGAATCCAAAGTACGTCCATACCCGGGAATGAGCATTGTTACCCGAGCATGAATACAATGTCTGTTCATCTGTGCCATTATGATACACAAATAAGTTAATAGATAAGTCACGGCTGGAATATTTGGCTTAAAACTATTACGCTTGTAAAATAAAAAAAAAAATAACCCGATTAATCGAAACAAAAATTTTGTAATCGAGCGCTTGGATTATGCCAGCAATCGACTGATTTTCAAATATTATTGATGATTGAAACACTACTAATGTAGGGTACGATTTATTTTTAGATATACCAAAGATGTTCAGTAATCCAAACGCTTCATTTATCCGGACGATTTGCTTGGGAACACATGTCCGGATTAACAAGGCTCGACTATACATGTATTTTAGATATTCCTATGATATTAACGTGTTACTATAACAGTAATTCTCCCCTATAATGACACATTGTTAATATCAGGATTGAGCTCTCTATACAGAATGTAGTCATGTCTCTAATACATTCATGCTTAAAATTTTGATAACCTTTGCTACATACTCTACCATGTTTTTCATTGCATTTTTATCATCCCAAATAAATGCTTTTAATTAATGCAAGAAGTTAAGATCACAATGCTACGTCCAAGACATGACAAAAGGATATTAGAGAGGAAATTACTACTTATCCCACATTAAATAATCAGGTCAAACACAACTTTTATGTGTATTGATATTTATATGTCTGTAGACAAAAGAGAATCATTTGTCTACAACAGCTTTGAATGCAGGTAAACTTTTGATTATGTTTAATAAGAAACAGTCCTGTTCATACCAGTGCTTAAATTAAAGGGACATAATTTTGTTTTATATTCATCTTTCAATAGGACATTTCCGGCAATAGGAAATGAAGACAATATACAGGTGTTTTTTCCCTCGTATAACTAGTTCCAATAAACAGTACCATTTCCAATACCAAAAAATGTTGATTTTTTTTCCAATTTTCAGACTAAAAATTCCCAATTCAACTGACAAGAAACAAACAGAGTGTATGAAATGACTAATTTTTTTCACTTCCCTTTAAATCGAAAGTAGTTTAGATGTGGCGAGACACATTGCAGACAACCCAACGGCATATACTGCATGTCTGATATTACTGACCTCTTTACAAACTTGAGAACAAGAGATATTAATATATAAAACAATGAATTCATGTTGTTTATTCTTTAAAGCATACATGAATACTTATTAATTTAAGGACATATGACGTCTGTTAATATGATTGAAAATTCCCATTTTGTTTATTTCAATGTTATTTTTACCTAATTGAATGGGTAACAGTAACACTCCCAATTGGTAGAAAAAAATAAATGTCGATATAATTAATTATAGAAAAAACTAGAAATATGTCCATAGGACATGAATGCCCCGCCGAGGGTATATTAGTAATGCAACATTTTAACACAAATTGAGAAAAGTGAGATCAAGGTCAAAGGAAAGGTCAAGGTGAAAAAAATATTGATGCAGTTGAATAGCTTACATCAGTGTGTATCAGCATATGAAGTTTGACACAAATTTAAGAAAAGTGAGGTCAAGGTCCAGGGCTCGACATTAACTTTTTTTCTTACTTGTCCATTCGGACAAGTGACCAAGACATTTACTTGTCCGAACTTCAACTTCACTTGTCCGAAAATTTTTCAATAAAGATCTAATACTGTCAACTTGAAAACTAAAATAAAGTCCATTACACATGACATGTGCTTGATTGATTCGTGATGTCATTGATATTTACAACAAACACATAAAACGAAATTTTATCTAGGCTTTCTGTCCTGACAACATAAATGTCCACAAGTGAACCAAGTGAACTTCGATCCCGAATCAATGTGAACTCAATTAGTAGCGATTCCTATCGGGATCGAAGTCCGGATTTTATGTACAGCTTCCATCTTGAAACTACTGATTATCTTTCACAGTCATTCTTATTATTAGTTAGAGACTCCTTTACATTAAAATGCACTTGTCCAATCGGACAAGTACCCAGCAATATTCACTTGTCCGTATTTTTTTTTCACTGGTACCGGGCAAGCGGACAAGCGTTAATGTCGAGCCCTGAGGTCAACGTAAAGGTCAAGGTAAAAAATATATTGATGCAGTTGAATCTCTTACATCAGTGTGTATCAGCATATGAAGTTTGACACAAATTTAAGAAAAGTGAGGTCAAGGTCAAAGGAAAAGTCAAGGTCAAAAATTGTTTATGCAGTTGAAAAGGTTACATCAGTATGTATTAGCATATGAATTTTGATAATGAAGTTTGATAAATATATTATGAATGGTTTCTTTAAAACTGAGCTAAACACTAATTTAAGAAAAGTGAGGTCAAGGTCAAAGGAAAGGTCAAGGTCAAAAAATATTGATGCAGTTGAATAGCTCTCATCATTATGTATCAGCATATGAAGTTTGATAAAAATATCTTATATAGTTTCTTTGAAACTGAGCTTTGAACAGAGCTAAATGCAAAGTGTGACGGAAGGACAGACGGAAGGACAGAAGACGGACATGACAAACACTATATGCCCCGGCCATATTCATGGCGGGGCATAACAAATGCCGATATAATTAATGAAGTGTCTGCCTGTTATTTATTGGACTAACCTGTTAACTGCTGGACTGTGACTGCTTGTTTCTCGGCTAGGACTGCTTGCTTCCTTACGAGACCTTGAAGCCACTGTACTTTTACGATAACTTGGAATTCGGGACTTCCTTGTTTTACGATTTCCGGGAGATTTACTCCTTTGACAGAGAGAGTCAATGTCACTTTCATCTGTTGTATCTACATCTAAACAAAAAAAATTTATTAGATTAGTCATTATGATGAAATCTTGAATGCTCTTTCTTAATTTTAATAATACGTGTACACTAACACAGGATCTTGACTGTTGATTACAATTACCAAGATAAACTTTGAATGTAATAAACTGCACAGCCATGGCTCACGATGCATCTCCTATTCTGCATTTATTTATAAGAACAAATAGTTTTTTTTAAATATCACCTTATTCAAAAGTCACAATGACCTTAATGTGATACAACTTCTTCCTAAGACGCATTAACTGACCAAGTTTGATGATTCTAGGTCTAATAGTTTTCCAGTTATGAGCAGGACAGGGTCTGCCATATTTGGCCTTATCATCTTAATTAAAGGTCACATTGACCTAGTTTAATGTGCGACACACCTTCTACCCAAGATGTATCAGATTCAGATGACAAAGTTTGATTATTCTAGGCCTCAGAGTATATAAGTTCTGAGCCAGACAGAAAACATAAGTAATCTGAGATTACAGAGCTCACCTCAACGAATGTTGTCTTTAAGTAAGGCAAAGTCCCACACTAAACTAATAATCTAGGAGTGTGCATCCCTAGATGCAATATTTATGTAATTTTGGTCTGATAGGACTTGCAGTTACTTGGGAATAGACTTATCTAAAAACTTAAAACTAGTCACTCATCCAGAAAATGTAAGTCAAACCCAGCATCTGAAGCAAGTTTGAGAGTGTTCGTCCCTTGATGCATCATCCATGCAAGTTTGGTTTAGATAGGCCTTATAGTTACTTGGAAATGAGATCTGCTCCAAAAACTTTAACCTGGTCACTCATCCAGAAAATGTAGGTCAGATCCAGCATCCAAAGCAAGTCCAGTAGTGTGCATCCTTAGATGTATCATCCATGCAAGTTTAGTCGATATAGGGTTTATAGTTACTTGGAAATGATATCTGCTCCAAAAACTTTAACCTGGTCACTCATCCGGAAAATATAAGTCAGATCAAGCATCCGAAGCAAGTCCAGTTGTGTGCATCCTTAGATGTATCATCTATGCAAGTTTGGTCAATACAAGACTTAAATTTACTTGGAAATGATATCTGCTCCAAAAACTTTAACCTAGTCACTCATCCAGAAAATGTAGGTCAGATCCAGCATCCGAAGCAAGTTCAGTAGTGTGCATCCTTAGATGCATCATCCATGCAAGTTTGGTCAATATAGGGCCTATAGTTTCTTGGAAATGAGACCTGCTCCAAAAACTTTAACCTGCTCCAAAAACATTAACCTGGTCATTCTTTTGCTGAAATTGCAGCATCTGAAACCTTGACTGGTACAATGAAACACACTAGAAGCATCCTCCATGCATCTCTGATTAATATAGGCCATAGAAGTACTTGAAAAGAAAACTGCTCCAAAAACCTTAACCTGGGACGCGACACTGACGCCGAGGGTATTACATAAGCTCCCCCAACTTCATTGTGGTGAGCTTAAAAGCTAAAAGAAGATGAAGTAACAGATGAACAGAAATGAATGCCATAAAAGAATGTGTCCTGTCTTAAGATAGGCATATAACCAGAAGTCTTTGATGAGACTGTAGCTCTACTGGTTTGTACTTAAAACAAAGGAAGAGAAAAGTAACACTTGCAACAGCAATGAATAGAATAATGATTCCTGGTTTAGTTTCTTTTTGTGGTAAGATTTATTGCAATCAGACTAGAACTGTAGAAGGAGTAGTGTTTTTTAAGTATTTTACAAAAATTTCTATTTTTAGTAACCATGGCAACACCGTTCATCAAAATCAAAAACTGATAAATAGAATTATGTATCTTAGTGTAGTCTACTTGTGTGCAAAGTTATACTGAAATGAGACTAAAACTGTAGGAGGAGTAACATTTTGAAAGTATTTCACAGAAATTTTTATTTTTAGTAACTATGGCAACACCATTCATCGATATCAAACACCTATAAAATTATGTACCTTAGTGTAGTCTACTTATTTGCCAAGTTATATTGAAATCAGACCAAAACTGTAGGAGTAGTGTTTTGAAAAATTGCTTAGAGACAGATGGATGGAGGACGGACACCTAATTATTGCATAAGCTCTTATCATAATACAGTCTGGCAAAAGACCTATGGGCCAAATTGCTCACCGTCTTTATCATTCTCTTCCTGACAAATGAACAAGTAGATTTATGAAATCTTCCAACTGTGGTCACAACTTTTCAAACATTTAATTTATAGAAAATAAAGCTTTTTTAAGTTTACAAACTGTAGTCTGAAAAACTGTTGTGGCCCAAACAAAGCCTCAGGGGGCATCCTCTGAACAAAACTGAATCTACATTACGTTGGAATGCCCACATGTTGGTATCATTCTTTGGGTCCTCCTCTTCCTAAGATTTTAGAAGATTTCTATACTTACAAAAAACCTTAATTCCCCTCTCTAACATGAGGGCCAAAATTGAACAAAACTGAATTATTTCATGAGGATAATTGCACATGAAACAGACAACTAGTAATTGTGGCCCTTCTTCTCTCAAAATTCATAAAAGGTTATTTTCATATATATTCCAAAATAAAACTTTGATATATTCTCATGAACAACTTTGACCCCATATTGCAGCTCAGTCTTAGCCCCAGAGGCCATCATTTCAACCAACCTAAATATGAATGTAATTAAGCTACAATGAGATTTAACTAACTACAACCCTTCTGCTCTTGAGAAAAATATTTTTAAAGATGTTCCTAAATATTACTATGAAAACCTGGCCCCCCACTGTGACTCCACCCTGGCCCTCTAGGCTAAGATTTGAACAAATTTGAACCTACACTCAATAAGGAATCTTTCAAAATTTTTTTTTCTCTTTTGCTCAAGTGGTTCCTGAGAAGATTTTGAAATAACACACATCATTTTCACTATACCTTTATTATCTCCAAAGTAGAAAAGGATAATGCCTAATGCATTTTATGAAAATAAGTGTTACCTATTAAAAAACAGGTAAAACCTATTCTGTCCATTCATGTTTACTTCATTTTCACGGAATTTTCTATAATTCAGAAAACTTTCATTAATGCCTTAAAATTATTCTTCAAATTATCCCTCAGTCATAAAGAATATTGTGCAAAATCTCTTCACTTCAAAATCAAGACAATCATATGGAATACAAAAATGTATACATCTGTAGTGTTTCAAAACACCTAAAGCTTGAAAATAATTCAGGCTAATATTATATTTCTCAAGGTAACTCAATTTTTTTGCCCTATTAAATCCAAACTTGTTATATAATCTTTCACTGACATAAGACAATATATATAACATGAATCTTGTCAACTGAACCTAAGTTACAAGAACAGTTCATGCCCATTCTGATTTTCAATTCCCATATATCCTACAGGATCCATTATTATCAGATCAACATTCTTGAAGAAGTTTTTCTCTAATGCCATTGTTGGGTGACTGACCACATTAATTTGTCTTGTTTATAAACAAAACTGACACAAATAGTTCTGGATCTGTGACACATGAGAACAGCTCCTACCAGACATTATATATAACTACAGAAGGGACTGACTTAACGAGGCACAACACCACTGCTGTCAATCAGACATCTAAAGAACTAAGGGAGGCCACTCTTTTATGCCTTCCTGTAAAATGTGGTCAGTGGTTCTTGTTCACATGACTTCTATTACTTTAAATCAAAACCATGAAAGAAGACTGGGAGAGTTTCAGAAAATCAAAGCTTTATAACATTATGAGAATTTTGTGTCCTAAACACTGAATTTAACAAAAGTAGAAAGTGGGTTAAAATCCGGCACACTGTTAATATGACAGTTTCCTGTACAAACCTCTCTTTGCTACATGTACAGTCACAGGTGTTTTCCTGTCTTCTGTCACCTGAAACAGTAATAAAGTTCTCAATTCATTTTCAGAACATGACATTAATTTTTGACTTCAAAACAAAGCAATCACCAAGAACATGGGAATGAGAAAGAAACAGTATCCAGTGTCATTTCAAAAGAAACACAGCATCACACATTTCCATCCAATTCTTATTCACTCAAGATTCATAAAAGACACCGTTTCATTCAGTGACAAACCTTTGACCCCTGGATCAGCTGTGCGAGTTGTTGTTCTAGGAATCCTAGCCTGGTCTCCTGGTCCACCATAGACTGCCTACTTTGAATCTAGTATAAGATATCTAGTTGTCAAGGCATAGAAACACAGGATTCTCATTCTTCATACAAATTATACTACGGGGTACATGTCTAATTTTATTTCATTCTGAACCAAGATTGCAAAAACCACTCAAAATATTTATTCTGTGATGTTTAAAAGACAAGACATACTCCACATATATTAATAATTAAGTAAATACCTGGAGAAAAGAGATTACATGTGTTTATAAGAGATTTATTTCTGATTATGGGTACCCTGTTGTTCCTGACTTTAGGTTCACTAATACTTACAGAGACCCCTGTACTTGTATCGGCATCTGACACTGCCATGTCTGTAGTAGATAGATTCCCTGATTTCCTTTGTTTGAATTTCTCCAAAGCTTCATCAATCTTAGGAGTAATGACATCCATAGTTTTGCTTTCCTATTCAAGAAAAATATACAAAAATATGTCTACAAAATTTCAAAATAAAATGAAAACAAGATGCATTTGTCAAAATAATATTAACACCCCTCCTCCACCACTATGTTTGTTAATAAAAAGATATCCATAATTGATTGTATGTATTTATGTTTTAAATTTCCATATTATCAAATAGAGAGATATCTAGTTCAGAACTTTGAGTTATAGGTATATGGAAAGAACAATAACTGTTATTTTGAGTCACTTACAGAGAGAGATGATGAAGACTGAGAAACTAGGAAATCCATGTAGTCCTCTAGTCCTGTAAGTACAATACTAATCACGTTCTAATAAATCCAATCTGCTTTTCCAGGTGAAAATTGTGTGATGTTATATACACTTGATATATATTATGTTTAATAATTTAAAATATTTTGGCTATGGGCGAATTGTTCTCAAAATCCCCATCAGTTTCAATCTGTATTGTCAAGTTTTGTGTATACAGGTTTTTTTTTCCATGATAGAATCAAACCTTCATGACATTTACCAAAACTACAAAAGGAATTACTCTGTCAAAATGTACCTGCAATATCTTATAGAAAAAATTATGCTAATCAAAGACAGCTTTTCCACACTTTATTACCTGGGATATCTGATAAGACATCAAAGCTGCTAACAGCTCCCCCCTGCCTATTAACTCCATCTAGAGCTTCTAACTGAGTAAGGGCAGATAATAACTTGGATCTATACTGATCTACAACAAACAAGTGCGGTATATCAGAAACAGCTGATCATCAAACCAAAAAAAAATTAAAATCTCAGTCATACAGGCGTATCCGAGCTAAAAAAAATATAATGATACGAGATTGTGTGTTGATTTACATGATATATTTTATTTATGTTCAAATTAAAATTTTCACCGATTTTTAACTTGAATAACCTCACCTTTCTATAGTTAAATTCACTCTGAAATTGTCCGTTATTTAAATGTGGAGTCGGTAAATAAATTGGTTATTGTTTTAAATTATTGATAAGTTTGAAGTGCGACTGATTTAAATTGTGTAATTTAGAGGAAAGTCCTATCTTTATATAAAGTAATAAAAGAATTAAAAAGATCTTTTTAGTTTTGGTTACCTGAACTTATCAAAAATACACCATATATGACTTTAAAATTTAGTCTCCAAAAAAAATATTTTTCTTAGAAAAGGAATCAAATTACATGTATCACATACACAAATTTTCTACCAGTGTTTCAAAAATACAATTACAACAGAAATAAATAAAGTAAAACTCGCTTATAACAAAGTGCCAGGGACAGACGATTTTGCTTCGTTATGAACGAAATTCGTTATATCCGTTAAGATCACAATATATTTTAGAGGCACGGGGAATAAAAATCACTTCACTGTACGCTTCAATTCATTATAAGCGTGTTTTACCGTTTACCATAGTGTAACTTATTTAATATATAGACAGCTGTTGTGTGAAAAAATTTTTTTTAAAAATTGCAAACAGTAAATAATTTACCTAGATCTGAACATAGAGGGTTGGTGGAGCCATCCATATTTAGTGTTAACTGTCGTAAGTTTGAGCAGCCAATGAGGGACTTGATTACGTGCTGAAGAGAAGTAAGCTTGTTTCCATGGAGCTCTATATGTGACAGTTTATAATCAGTTCCATGAAGAGATTTAAAACCAGATATGTCACTGATCTGGTTATAACTCAGGTTTATCTTTACAAGGGACCTTGAAAAAAGAAAATGATGCAGAATTAATACAACAGAAGATTATGATGATTCTAAAAAAGTAAATTATAAAGAACATATTACACTTTTACCAGGTAATATTTAGCTCAGCATTGACTTTACCTCAGTCCAGCGAGTCCTTTTACATCCCGTAAAAGATTGCATGACAAATTGATTGTTCTGAGATTTCTGAGACTCTCAATTCCTTCAATTTCACGGATCTGATTTGCAGACAAATCTAGGTGTTTTAGATTCTTTAAATGGATGAGGTTTTCAATTCTGTGGATGAAGTTACTGTGTAGATTTAGAACCTGAAGTTGAGGTTTCAGGGGAACTTTTTGGAGGGACTTAATGCCTGAGTCAATCAAACAGAGCTCAGGTCCATTAAAGTCGATATTATTCATACTGCTAAGAACAAATACAGTTACTGACTCATTTACATTATGGAACTGTCATCACCTGAAAGAAAAAAAGAAAAATTGTCAAAACAGGTGACTTAAAACTACATGTATGTTTCAATATGGATTACTGTGCCAAAATTATATATCAATGCAAGTAATAAAACATACAGAAACGTTATATCATTAAGAATTCAAAGATCCTTTTACATAATCATACACTCCACTTGGATGGAGATGCTTCCCATAATTATATAATTAAGCAAGAACCACTGCATATGAAATTGTATATTCTGACCTTTTCTCTTATGAATTTACCAAAATTTTATGTATGTATACATGTTCTTATAAGAGTATCTAAGACATGAACAAAACGAGTGAACCTTATAAACTGTTTGAAATAGATTAGAGCTCTACCTTCACACCTATCTTAATTTATTTATTTTTTCTTTTGTTTCAGAGATCCTGAGCCAAATATTTGTTATCTAAAAACTTTTAAAAAAACTTGTGAGAATGACCACACAACCCAGTCTTGTTGAATATGTGAATATCCATTCAAGAAGATGAGCCCCTTTTTATTTTTGACTTTTTGATTGGTTATCATGAGAGCATAGTTTTCAATTCACAAAGGATTGAGGGGACTACTTCACTCTGAAAAAAAATTCAAATCAATCAATATGTCCTAATTTAACATCCCATTTTTTTTAATTCACATTGGCATTGCTGAAAGAGCTAGCAGTACAGGTAGTGTTTTGCTCCACTTACTGCAATGATAATAATCATATCACTTAAGAAATAAAGTCCGCATTATCGTGAATGTCGCAGGATAACCTCCTCGGTCTCGAAACGTTGTCTGAAATATAAAAGCCGAGGCGTTAGCCGAGGCTTTTATATTTCAGAGAACATTTCGAGACCGAGGAGGTTACCCTGCATCATTCAGGACAACAAGGACTTTATTTCTATTCTACTAACAGCTCTAAAATGTGGCTGATCGTTTCCTCTATAGAGAAATGAATTAGGTCACCATGTCGCGATTTCGCTGTTCCATTTAACACCAGAGTCAATTTGTTTGTTTGCTTGTGTTCTGATTGCATAAAATGCAGACGATTTCAGCTTTTGCTGGATTAAAAATATTCTTTAATGATTTATAAATTTGTTTGTAACATATATTAATTAATTAATTTTTATGAATGTAAAATAACAAAATCAGTTGTCTATTTCATTGCTTTATCTGTAAGATCACGGAGTATATATGTTGTTGGGAGGTCCGTGGAACAGCCCCACTTGGCTATAAATAGGATATTTATCAGCTGTTTCAGGCAATACACACTAACTATTTAGACTGCGTAAGACGACACATCGATATGGTCTAAATAAGTATTAGATTCTACAGTGAAATATTTATTTCAACTGTACAGGTTTGACATGTGTTTCTGATCTGATAATATTTTGATGACGTTTGTGATTTATTGGAGAATAATGTCCGCAGCATTTCTTTGATCTCACCAATAACTGTGGTAGCATTTAAGATATTTCTTAAAAGTTTAACATTTTAAAATAAAAAAAAGCTGATTGATCGAGCAATCTTTTCCCCTGGATGTCTACAGTACTTGTACATTTATACATGTAAACATGGGTGATATTCTTGGTATAGCACCTTTAAAATATAAAATGTCAACAGGGCCTATAATAAATAAATACAGCAGGAAAGGTTTATGCAGTCAATTATCATGATTGTTCATGGTAAATAATACCAAGTAAGTTATCATATGATCAGATCTGAAAGTGACAGAACAATTTACTATCTCATGTAAAAACTACTAATATTCAATTATCATTCATAAAAAACCTCATTCATGAGATAAATTTGTAAAACATCTTTCAGCACATTTAAAAACAAAAAAGAGTAAATTCGGAAGAGAGACAGTGCATACACTTATCATCGATAGTCCCTCTTGCATCGTTTAAAATTAAAAAAAAAACAACATATTTCATTAATAAATTAGTCAAGAAACTGCGTCTCATTTAAATAATATCAAAAGTACCTACAGCGAGGATAAATGTTATCTGCAGTTTCTATACAAACTCCAACCAACAGTGCAACTGCAAGTTCGTACTTGCCGCGCCACTGTCGTTCTCAGCGGAGACGTTTTTCGAATATCGTAAATATAATTTAGGAAAATACATGGACCATAATAATACATTAATACATTTCAAAAAGTTTTTGTTATTTCATATTTTTCTATGAATAATAATGGAGTAATCTTCTTTTTTTCTTGATTATTAACTACAATTAATTTTAACAACAACCAAACATCGAATCTCAGTCAAGGAAGAGAAATGGCAAATGCAGATTGCGAAGTAACGTTGATTGCATGTTGCTTTCTTAGTTGACGTCAGGTAAATGTCACCAAGTCAGGATTGTTATAATAAAACATTGAATATTTTCTCTTTTATTGATAAGGTATAAGTTTTTAATGAAGGGTTAGTAATAACATTTTTTAACCTAGGTCTGGTACAATCACTAGATTTAGCTACGTAGCTTGAATTACCTACTGTAGCTTTACTTAGCTACTTGATGTACTTCAGGTGGGTAAATAAAGCTATGTAGATAATTCAAGCTACAAATCTGCGCCAAAAGTGAAGATAATTTTTATTTTTTCTCTCTATATATTTTATTGAACACCACATATAGTTAAATATAGGCAAATGGTCAATTTTTGTCCAATTTTAGTATTTATTTCAGTACTTAAACCAGAAAATGTGTACTTTTCTTTTTCTAAAGAACATTACATATTTAGTTTTTAGAAAAAGATAGTTCATCATTTGCATCAGTTTTAAAAATTCAAGATCAATGTTGACTATATAATTCATTGTGCGTATATGACTTAAATTTTCATGTCCCACTTAAATTACAATATTTTTTAAACACCGATGCTGATCAGATATTAAAAACTATTGTTTTTATCAAAAATAACAAATTCTTGAATTATCAAGAAAATTGTGGTAAAATCTGTCAAGAAATGCTTTCATTCCAATGATTTTACAAAATGTTAAACATGTTAACAGCATTCAAGCAAGTCGACATGCCCTGTACCAATGATTTCATATGATTAAAATTTGATGCATTTATTCATGCTTTTAAACATTATAGGAATAATTAATGGTGACTGTGAGGTCACTAATTTGATGATATATGTACAACTTTTTAAAAAAAATCCAAATATTTTCAGAGATACGACATGTAGTGGAAAAGAACAAAGCATAAATTTGAAAAAACAATATGAGATTTTGGAGACGGTCGAGGCAGTCTAGGCACTTTAGTACCTTTGAGGACAGTAACGCTAGAGGGGTTACAGAGTTAGCTGGAGGGCATGGCTTGAGTAATCTCCGATGGAACCCCTTCTATAGAGTGAGCCGTGCAGGACGTTTTCATCCCTTTCACTCGGTTATCAACCCATTTCTGCACCAGACACAAGAGCATGTGCCAAAATGTTTAGCTCTTGTTTCACACTCTGAGATTCTAAGGGGACAAAGCGTGGAGAATTTTTCTCATGAATGTTGGCTTCAAAACCACTTACATCAGTTTGCACATTCATCTGTAAACAATCCTTCAAATAACAATGTTGATCTGACAGAGGAGGTTGAAGACACAGATGATGTTGACGATGATAGCCCAGTGGGAAGCGATACAGAGAGACACTCTGTCTCATCTGTCAACAGCTTTGAGTTTGATGATGATGAGGAGGATGATTTGCAGGAAGAAAGATCAGAGAATCAACTACCACCTGACATCTTTAACTACACAATGGCCATAGAGCTGCCACCTTATAACAATGAACCACCGCCGAGTTATGAGGAAGCTGTCGCAGAGGACGCTAGGAGAGAGAGGCAACTTAACTCATCAACTCGATCTCGAGATGCTTTCCTGTGGTGAAACATTGAGTTTTTGAGTTAGATTAAACCTATAGTGGTGCATCGCTGTTCTGAATTGATTTGCTCTCTGTATTGAGATTGTGATGTATTATTTGTTTCTTTGGATTGATTTTTTGCTATTATCAGAAGAAAAAAAAGTGTTTTATATGGCTAGTAGATATATTGTCAACAGATGTTATTAGAATATAATATGTATTCTCTATAATTATATTCAGTATTGTATGTTAGTTTTACTCATGAACAGCTACTGATAACACTCTTTATAATATGTATAATTATATATACATGTAACTATAGTATCTATTGGACAGCACATATTTGAAAGAAAATTTTACTCATCCCCGACATTTCATTCACAATACTCCCGGTCTAAGATAACAGTTTTGTAGGTGCCTGTAACAGCTCAGAATATGAGGCCATCTTTATTTGGGTGAATAATATACTGAATGTATACCATATTTTTTCAGAGTGATATCAGTGAAATCTAATTGCCAGATTTATTGGACTTTGTTTTATAGCAAGAGTAAGGCCATGATCATAATTTACCTAGGAGAAATAAAGTGCCTTATAGTGATCTGTGAGTGATTAGACCCCTGTGATAATACAAAGGTAAGATCTGTAAGTGATTAGACCCCTGTGATAACAAAAAGGTAAGCTCATTTACCGACTCTATTGTGGACTACTGCTGCTGTTGTACTTCATGTAGATTTAGAGATTTTTTTGGATGTACTAAGACTATGCTGTGTGCATCATTTATGAAAATTTTGTATAATCCATGATTATCAACACACATTTGTGGAAATCTGATTTGAAGAAAGTTATCATTATTATAGGGAATTTGATATGAAAATACATGTAATTCTTATTGCATGGTCGATGGAAGCTCTATATGTATCAAATGGATTACAAATATATGAATGTTCAAATTTTGTTGTAGTTTGAAGAAAGTGAAGTTTTATAAATCCTTGACAAACTTTTTTGAATCACTCTATTTCTGGAAATCTTTTCCTCCTTGCAGTGTTAACAATTTTATCTTAATTCAGATTAGCCCTTTTCAGTAGTGTTGGTTGACTTACATGTATATTTAACCCCTTTATGAATTTAGCTAAGGTTAAAATTTGATCATTATGAAGGTGAAAATGGGAAAATATAATCAGGATAAAATGCTGCATTCCTGTTTTTCTGATGTAGTACCATACATGTATATATAAAGTATTATAGACTTGACATACCTCTATAAATCATATACTCATTCCTCTTTGCGTCCCACTATATTTTGAATTATTACCCCCTCCCTTGTACATGTCACTTATACATTGATACACATGTAGATTTTATGATGTATTCTGTGTTGCTTCACATATAGGCTTGGTAATTGTTTGTTTTTATGTAGTAAACCTTACTCTTTGGTATATATTCATTTTGTTATAGCAACTGTATAACCATCATGATGTAATCACTAGATTTCAGCATGAAATACATTAAATATCATATTTTTTTCAGAGAAGTAGAATTTAAACTACAATGTAGATGAGATGTCAGATCTGCTGTAAACATTAATATAAATACAATGCTTTTTTAGTTCCCATGCATACTTCTATTTATGTTGGTTTTTTTCCTTCTTTTGACATACCTGTATATGTCATGCAAACACAAACTAAAGCAAATTTAATGCTTAATTTGAAACCAAATAGGTGAATTTCATATGAGCCTTTCCATGATTACAAAATATAAAGGATGTGACACCATGACATAGGAACTTTAGCCTTTTGACTTGTGCATAGGAACTTTAGCCTTTTGACTTGTGCGTAGGAACTTTAGTCTTTTGACTTGTGCATAGGAACTTTAGCCTTTTGACTTGTGCGTAGGAACTTTAGCCTTTTGACTTGTGCTTAAGGTGATCTGTTATTTGTCAGAGTTTACTTGTGCTCTATAAACAGGTACTGTAAAATCACTTTATTTTAGTGGGGTCAATTTTTCATAGTTTGAGGAAAAAATATTGATTTGAGGGGATTTATTTTCATGATTTAAGAAGCTTAATATTGCTTTGATTAGAAATTTTAGCTTTGGAGAACAGGAGTTCATGGGTCTCTTCAACCATGAAAACAACAAAAAATAAAACCCCTAAGCAAATATGTGATTCACTGTACATGTATGTAAATTCACAAGTTGATGTTGTTGACTCCGATGGCATTTTATTCGGGCAGCATTTTTTGTGAGATATTGTTAGAAGGTGCACTTTGTTTTTTGTACACATTGTTAAAAAATTATATCCTTAAAGGAAGACAACATAAGCTTCTAAATACAAAGATTCTGAATCTAGACAGAGTTTGTTTCAATCTGATTTAGAGAAATTAATTAATTTTGTGATGGCAGATTGTGGGTTGTTTTGAAGTTATTTTTATATCTATATACATGTAGATAAGACTTGTTTTAGGAATGCTTTACATGTATATGTTAGGTTAGTGTTTGACTTTGAAAAACACCACTGTGATTTATTTTGATAGAGCTAAAAATAAACAATTGAAAGTAGTTTACTGTAAAAGGATAAATTCATACACTATTATTCATATGTAAGTTATTATATAACAATATAGTAGGTATTTAAAAAGAATAAAATGAAAACCTTTATTTATGTGATTTTTTGATTACAGCAAACATGAGATGAGATGCTGTCAAAGGACAGTAATTCACACACCTAAGTATACTAAGCTTTATACCTGGACAGTAATTCACACACCTAAGTATACTAAGCTTTATACCTGGACAGTAATTCACACACCTAAGTATACTAAGCTTTATACCTGGACAGTAATTCACACACATAAGTATACTAAGCTTTATACCTGGACAGTAATTCACACACCTAAGTATACTAAGCTTTATACCTGGACAGTAATTCACACACATAAGTATACTAAGCTTTATACCTGGGTAATGAGCAAAGAAGCCAATTTACAGAAATATCCTTGTATCAAATTGAACATGCTCAGATGAGTGTGTGGCCCTTGAGCTGTTATGTTTCATATAATAGTTAATTCATGAGCTATCTGAAATAAAAGGATTTAATGAAGCATTCAATAAAAAGAGTTTGGGATAGGTGTCATATTTTTGCCCCCTAATTGACGTCCAAAGTGAAAATTCCGAAAGATTTTTGTCCATATACAGGACACCACCAGTCATATTCAAAAAAGATGAATTAGATTCTGTATAAAATGTAAGAACAGTTCTGGGAACCAGGCTTTTGTAGAAAATCGTCCTTCTCAACTCCCAATTGGACCCTAGAATGAAAAATTTAATTTTAATCCCATTACTTTTTTGCACTTTTACAATACAACACCAACCTTATTCCAAAAAAGATGATATGGCTATGACTAATAAGCAAAATCAAAGAATTGTGGTCCCCCTCTTTCGGTTTCTTAGTGAATGGGATGCCATTATTCATAGCATATTGTAACTTTCTTGTTTGTGCGTACTGTATTGTCTATGCATCTTACAAAAAGACATAAATTATTGAATAAATAACAGATATGGCAAAGATTATAGCTTCTCAAAACTACATCAAACTTCAAAATCAAGGTCATGAGGTCAATGAGTTCAAATATCATAATACAATCCGAAATGTCTTGACACAAGTAATGCACATATGAAAAAATATCAGAAACCAGAGTATACAATCGGAAAGGTCTTGAAACAGGTAATGCACATGTCATATGTAAATGCCATATCTTCTCTCATTCTAAAGTATCAGCAATGTTAAATTTTTTTAAAATTAGGTCAAACTTCAAGGTCATGGGGTTAAAAATCATAGTACATTTGGAAATGCTTGTCGCAGTTAATGTACGTGTCAAATATGAATGCCCTATCTTCCCTCCTTCAAAAGTTAGCAACACTGATAAAATGTTTGAAAATTAGGTCAAACTTGAAAGACAAGGTCACGAGGTCAAATATCATAGCACATTCGAAAACATTTTGACACAGGTAATGCACTTCTCAAATATGAATGCCCTATCACATGTCAGTCAAAAGTAATCACCAAAGTTAAAATCTTTGAAAATTAGGTTAAACATGAAGATCAAGGTCAAGGGGTAAAAAATCATAGTATGCCCAGAAACATCTTGTCACAGGTAATGCACATGTCAAATATGAAAGCCCTATCTTTTCCTAATCAAATGTAAAAGATAAAATTTTTGAAAAGTATTTCAAACTTCAAGGTGAAGGTCACGGGGTAAAAAACCATAATATGTTTGGAAAGGTCTTGTCACAGGTAATGTACATATGTAATATCAAAGCTGTATCTTTTTTTTTTCATTCAAATTTTATTACTAATTTAATGTTAAAATTTTTGAAAAGTAGTCCAAACTTCAAGTTCAAGGTCAGGGGGTCAAAAACCATAGTATATTTGAAAAGGTTTTGTCACAGGTAATGTACATGTCAAATACAAAAGACCTATCTTTTTTTCAATCAAAATTATAGCCAAAGATAACATTTTTGAAATGTAGGTAAAACTTCACGGTCAAAGTCATGGGGTCAAAAGTCAAAATATATTTGGAAAGACCTTGTCACAGGTAATTTTACATGTGAAATATGAAAGTCCTATCTCTTCTCAGTCTAATTATGACCACGGTTAAAGTTTTTTTGTGACAGACTGACAAGCGAATGAGATTTAATGTGCCCTTGCTTTCGCGAAAGCGGGGACAAAATTACCGTCAGGTTTTTATAGAAATCCCCCGTTTTCTACCCTAAATTGGCCATCAGAAATTCCAAAACCTTTTTGCAAATCTAGAGGACACAAACAATCATATTCCAAACGATGATTTAGTTAATTTATTATAGTTAATTTATATCACTCTCACTTTTTCCACTATCATCACTCTCTTCACTCTCTCTGATTGTTTTCATACTATATATTTTAGAAAAATATTGGAAATTCATGTAATAAATAATGTTTGAAAATCTCATGATATTATCATGGTATTTTTGGAAAAAATTATATATTATGAAACAGAATTTTTGGCGATACCCATCCTACTCTTCTTATCATTGTTTGTTCTTTTGTTAAATTTTGTGCAGAATTAATTTGAAGATTTACGTTACACTTTGTATCCTTTGTTTGATTTTAAAAGATACGAAGATTTTTTTAGGTTTTATTTTTGAAAAAAAAAATATGTTTAAAAATAATAAATGTCTCTCTTGAGTTATAATGGCATATTTCACGTTGAATTTTTTTTGCAGGTTAATATATCTTCATTCTTTGAAATAAAACATTCCTTTTGTATATCAAGCACTTTAAAATATTGCATTTTGTATTTTGTATGCGACAAGAAGACTTAAGTTTGTCAGAGTGGATTAAGTGTTTTAGAAATATATTAAAGAATCGTATTAGAAAATTAAAAGGAAAAATGCGAACTATCTACCAACTGCTTCTCCCGTTTTTTAAAACTAAACTGGAAGTGATATGAAAGAGTTAGATCGACTTCACGAAAAAATATGCTATGGTTTCAGCAGACAAGGAAGGTATCAATACTGTTTTTGTTTGTTATGCTCATTATTATAATTGTATTATGGAAGAACTTGGTTTTAATTCTCTGTCTGGAAATCCTACATACTTTTCAAAGAAGAAATTCGTCAAAGTCATATTTCAGTGTTTAATACATTTAATATACCAGTCAACCGAGGTGAGTTCGATCTACCCTATCTGTACTAGATTCCTACACTTCATAAAAAGATACATTGCTGAGTCCAGCAAATGCTCTACCAAGCCCTTATCTATACTCGTTACAAAAATATTAACTGCTGTAAAGGAGAATCTTAAGTCGTACTGTGCTACAGCTCTTCTAGAAGTGGTGTTAATCAGATGTGTATCCTCAAAAAACTCGAAAGAACTATTAGAAAATTTAAAATCACCAAATTTTTCAAAAGTCTATTACATCAAAACTTAAGACTTTTCTACACTTTATACAACAATTCCTCACGATAAATTATAAAAACTAGACTTTTTGATATCATAGACAACGGCTTCTTAAATAAAAACGAAACTCGGAAACTTTCACATCTGGTGATTGGTCATCAGCAAAATTACTTAGTTAAAATCACTCTGATTGTACACACAAGTACTCTGAAGTTGATATTAAAAGGATGCTGGAGTTCCTCATTGCCAACATATATGTAGTCTTCGGAGACCAAAATTTCCAAAAAACTGTTGGAATTTTGATGGACACTATTTATGCTTCTTTATCAGCTGACCTGTTTTTATATTCTTATGAAACAGAATTTATTCAAAAACTGTTTCATGAGAAGAGGAAAACACTAGCTATGGCCATCAATTCGACATTCAGATATATGGACGATGTTTTATCAATTAACAATAGTTATTTTCATTCGTATGTCGACTCTATATATCCCAGTGAACTTGAAGTAAAAGACACCATAGAGTCTGCCACATCATATTTAGATGTTCTACTGACTATAGACGATAAAGGCCAATTAACAACTAAATTGTATGACAAACGAGATAACTTTAGCTTTTCCATCGTCAACTTTCCTCTGAGTACGAACAATTTTTAAAGCGAGACAGCCTACTCACTGATAAGTTGATGTTACAAGGATTTCAACAGCCTCGTTTAAAGTCAGCATTTCGTAAGTTCTATGGTTGGTATGATGACCTTGTCAGCAAATACAACCTATCATTTGGTCGTATTTTGGCTGACTTGTTTGGCCTTTGACTTTGTACTGAATTGACTACGGATAGTTCCGTCTACCTGATCAATACATAGGACTCACGGCAGGTGTGACCGGTCAACAGGGGATGCTTACTCCTCCTAGACACCTGATCCCACCTCTGGAATTCACAGGGGGTCCGTGTTTTATGCCCTCTTCACATATTTGTATTGTTTATGCATTTTCTTTTTAGATCAATCACTGTTCGTTATCTTCACCTTTTACATTTGGCACATGTACAACTGAACTGAATTTGGACGACCGTGCTCCGCACTTTCTACAGATAGTTCGAATATATTGTCGTTATCCGTCTGTCACAATATCTTCGTCAACAAACGCTTAGATAATGATTTACGCCGTAGCCATATCATGTTTTGGAATATGATAAGGTGGTGTCCTGTAGACGTGCAATAAGGTTTTGGTATTTTTATTTTCTTTAAAGGTTTGGAAATCAGCAATAACTATTTCCGAGAACTCATCTTACATTTTACGCTGTAGCCATGATTGGTGCCATTTGGTGGTGTTCTATAATGTGCAATACGGATTCTGGATTCTCTTTTTCATCACTGGGGTCAATTGAGGGTTGTAAAAGAAATTTTTTCATACAAAAATCTGATTCACAGGAGTCCACTTAAATTTTAAGCAGTAGTCAAATCATCTTTTGAAGTGGACTTCTGATGTCTAATTTATTTGCAATAAGAATGCGGAATTATCATTTCATTTTAGAGGCTAATTTAACCCCTTCCCCTTAACATAGAAATCGTCTAACCAAAAATCCTTTTTACCAGACTGATGCTCCATTTAATTCTTTAATTAGACTTGTCATTAATTTATTAGATTAAATAAAAAGAAAGGGTACCCGTTGGCCACATGCTAACATGAGCATTTTTATGATCAGTATGATGATACCGGTATGCATATTTATGTAAATTATAGAATAATGATGGTATGTATATTTATGTAATTTAAAAATTATATTGTGACTTCTTCGCTAGTCATTAAGGTAGGAAAGCAAACACTACTGTCTCATGACAGTATCTAGTTTCAATAAAAATTAGTACAGGAAAAATCTTCAAGATGGATATTTCTCTAAAGTGAAAACAAAAATAAGTGTTACATGTTCCAGAGGCTACTTTTTCTTCCACTATCATAAGTTAAACTAGTAGAGCTACAGTATCATTAGAGGCATTTAGTTTTACTCATTCAGTGGAGGATTTATGAAAGATTGATTGATTGAATTTGTTTAACGCCGAGTCGGCAATATTTCAGCCATATTTCGGCGGTGGATTTATGAAAGAAGATGGAGGGGAAAACCGATGTGTACAAGTACAGTATAACATTCTTAAAAATCTTTTATAGGCATTTTCATTTAAACTTGAATCTACTTTCAAAACTTCCTGGATCCCTGGATCTCAAATTTCCAGTTCGCTCTGATAAGACGGGAATAAAAAAAAACGGGGGCGGATTTGAAACCCCTGGTCTGCGTTAATGACTGTTCTCTTAGGGGTATTAAAATTAATTCCTTTTGTTTCTTGTCCTCGCAATCAAAACAACTAGACTGAAGCTAGCAGCCAATAACAGCAGCCATTAAGCCCGTAGAAGCTAGCAGCCAATAAGGAAATTCATCAAAGGACTGAGAGTACTCTGACGCAATACTGTTTAATGCCTCATTTTCGACAATTTATAATTAATAATTAGATAATTAATGCAACACTTTATTATTTAATAATTCAAACACTTGGAGGCAGTTAAGCTCACCTGCATAAGGAAAATTATGCGGTTTCAAAACAAACACACAAAAAAAGAGAAAATGTCACCATCTTTGACCGCTAAAGAACAAACCAACATTGGAAATAGGTTAAGTACTTCCGGGAGAATCCTTTTTAAGCTCTTTTACGGGTCTCAGGAACATGATGGTGCCAAAAGGCTAACCTGAAATTTGCTTACTCCTAATATTTACATTGATAAGGGTTTGAAGGTAATTTAATCTATTTTAAGTTATTATCCTTGAAATGTGAATCGAACAATTACTGGCACAAAGTAAAGGGTCCACAGGGCTATTATATACGGCCATGAAAATTAGGCTGAAGTGGTACCACCAAGTGGTGCCAAAGGTGGGTTACATATTTCAAGCAGCTATCATACCTCTTATCTTATAAGAGTGGTGTGCTTTAAATCATTACTGTGGCAAGATAGATTTCTAGGACTATCATTTCCCGCAATCGGTATGAGGCTGTAGTGGCACCACCAAGTGGTGCCAACGGTGGGGAACATATTTCAAGCTTTCATTTTTCAACCATAATTGACCACTAGAACAAACTAACACTAAACTGGAAAAAAGTTAAGGGCCTTAGGGAGTATCCCTTGTCAACTTTTTGACAGGTTTCAAGGACTAGAAAAGGCCAGTTAGGTAACCTGAACTTTGTTGTATTTTACTTTGTCTATTGATATATAGATTAAAAGTCAGATGTTATTCCCCTTATCTTTGAAGTGTGCTTCAAATCATTACTGGGACAAGGTAGAGGGCCCCTAGGACTATCATTTCCCGCTATCAGAATGGGGATGTAGTGGTACCACCAAGTGGTGCCAAGGGTGGTGGACGTACTTCAAGCATTCATTTTGAAAGCATCTTTGGCTACTAGAACAAAGTAACACTAGTGAAAGGTTAAGGACCTTAGGGAGAACCACTTGCCTGTTTTTGAAGGGTGCCTGGGAAAAAAAGGGTCAGTAAGCTAACCTGAATTTTGTTGTTTTTTCACTTTGTGTTTTAATATACAGGTTAAAGGTCAGCTATTATACCCCTTATCTTTGAAGTGTGCTTCAATTCATTACTGGGTCAAGGTAGAGGGCCCCTAGGACTATCATTTCCCGCTATCAGAATGGGGCTGTAGTGGTACCACCAAGTGGTGCCATAGATGGGGACCGTATTTCAAGCATTCATTTTGAAAGCATCCTTGGTTACTAGAACAAAGTAACACTAGTGAAAGGTTAAGGACCTTAGAGAGAATCACTTGCCTATTTTTGAAGGGTCCCTGGCAAAGGAAGGGGCCAGTTAGCTAACCTGAACTTTGTTGTTTTTCACTTTTTGTTTTAATATACGGATAAAGGTCAGCTATTATACCCCTTATCTTTGAAGTGTGCTTCATATCATTACTGGGGCAAGGTAGAGGGCCCCTAGGACTATCATTTCCCGCTATCAGAATGGGGCTGTAGTGGTACCACCACGTGGTGCCAAGGGTAGGGGACGTATTTCAAGCATTCATTTCGAAAGCATCTTTGGCTACTAGAACAAAGTAACACTAGTGAAAGGTTAAAGACCTTAGGGAGAACCACTTGCCAGGTTTTTAAAGGGTCCCTGGGAAGAAAAAGGGTCAGTAAGCTAACCTGAACTTTGTTATTTTTTTCACTTTGTGTTTTAATATACAGGTTAAAGGTCAGCTATTATACCCCTTATCTTTGAAGTGTGCTTCAATTCATTACTGGGTCAAGGTAGAGGGCCCCTAGGACTATCATTTCCCGCTATCAGAATGGGGCTGTAGTGGTACCACCAAGTGGTGCCATAGGTGGGGACCGTATTTCAAGCATTCATTTTGAAAGCATCCTTGGATACTACAACAAAGTAATACTAGTGAAAGGTTAAGGACTTTAGGGAGAACAACTCGCCAGGTTTTTGAAGGGTCCCTGGGAAAGGAAGGGGCCAGTTAGCTAACCTGAACTTTGTTGTTTTTCTCTTTGTGTTTTAATATACGGATAAAGGTCAGCTATTATACCCCTTATCTTTGAAGTGTGCTTCAAACCATTACTGGGGCAAGGTAGAGGGCCCCTAGGACTATCATTTCCCGCTATCAGAATGGGGCTGTAGTGGTACCACCAAGTGGTGCCATAGGTGGGGGACGTATTTCAAGCATTCATTTTGAAAGCATCTTTGCCTACTAGAACAAAGTAACACTAGTGAAAGGTTAAGGACCTTAGAGAGAACCACTTGCCTATTTTTGAAGGGTCCCTGGCAAAGGAAGGGGCCATTTTGCTAACCTGAACTTTGTTGTTTTTCACTTTGTGTTTTAATATACAGGTTAAAGGTCAGCTATTATACCCCTTATCTTTGAAGTGTGCTTCAAATCATTACTGGGGCAAGGTAGAGGGCCCCTAGGACTATCATTTCCCGCTATCAGAATGGGGCTGTAGTGGTACCACCAAGTGGTGCCATAGGTGGGGGACGTATTTCAAGCATTCATTTTGAAAGCATCTTTGCCTACTAGAACAAAGTAACACTAGTGAAAGGTTAAGGACCTTAGAGAGAACCACTTTCCTGTTTTTGAAGGGTCCCTGGGAAAGGAAGGGGCCAGTTAGCTAACCTGAACTTTGTTGTTTTTCACTTTGTGTTTTAATATACAGGATAAAGGTCAGCTATTATACCCCTTATCTTTGAAGTGTGCTTCAAATCATTACTGGGGCAAGGTAGAGGGCCCCTAGGACTATCATTTCCCGCTATCAGAATGGGGCTGTAGTGGTACCACCAAGTGGTGCCATAGGTGGGGACCGTATTTCAAGCATTCATTTTGAAAGCATCTTTGGCTACTAGAACAAAGTAACACTAGTGAAAGGTTAAGGACCTTAGAGAGAACCACTTTCCTATTTTTGAAGGGTTCCTGGGAAAGGAAGGGGCCATTTTGCTAACCTGAACTTTGTTGTTTTTCACTTTGTGTTTTAATATACAGGTTAAAGGTCAGCTATTATACCCCTTATCTTTGAAGTGTGCTTCAAATCATTACTGGGGCAAGGTAGAGGGCCCCTAGGACTATCATTTCCCGCTATCAGAATGGGACTGTAGTGGTACCACCAAGTGGTGCCAAGGGTGGGGGACCGTATTTCAAGCATTCATTTTGAAAGCATCTTTGCCTACTAGAACAAAGTAACACTAGTGAAAGGTTAAGGACCTTAGAGAGAACCACTTGCCTATTTTTGAAGGGTCCCTGGGAAAGGATGGGGCTATTTTGCTAACCTGAACTTTGTTGTTTTTCACTTTGTGTTTTAATATACAGGATAAAGGTCAGCTATTATACCCCTTATCTTTGAAGTGTGCTTCAAATCATTACTGGGGCAAGGTAGAGGGCCCCTAGGACTATCATTTCCCGCTATCAGAATGGGGCTGTAGTGGTACCACCAAGTGGTGCCATAGGTGGGGACCGTATTTCAAGCATTCATTTTGAAAGCATCTTTGGCTACTAGAACAAAGTAACACTAGTGAAAGGTTAAGGACCTTAGAGAGAACCACTTGCCTATTTTTGAAGGGTTCCTGGGAAAGGAAGGGGCCATTTTGCTAACCTGAATTTTGTTGTTTTTCACTTTGTGTTTTAATATACAGGTTAAAGGTCAGCTATTATACCCCTTATCTTTGAAGTGTGCTTCAAATCATTACTGGGGCAAGGTAGAGGGCCCCTAGGACTATCATTTCCCGCTATCAGAATGGGGCTGTAGTGGTACCACCAAGTGGTGCCATAGGTGGGGACCGTATTTCAAGCATTCATTTTGAAAGCATCTTTGCCTACTAGAACAAAGTAACACTAGTGAAAGGTTAAGGACCTTAGAGAGAACCACTTGCCTATTTTTGAAGGGTTCCTGGGAAAGGAAGGGGCCATTTTGCTAACCTGAACTTTGTTGTTTTTCACTTTGTGTTTTAATATACAGGTTAAAGGTCAGTTATTATACCCCTTATCTTTGAAGTGTGCTTCAAATCATTACTGGGGCAAGGTAGAGGGCCCCTAGGACTATCATTTCCCGCTATCAGAATGGGGCTGTAGTGGTACCACCAAGTGGTGCCATAGGTGGGGACCGTATTTCAAGCATTCATTTTGAAAGCATCTTTGCCTACTAGAACAAAGTAACACTAGTGAAAGGTTAAGGACCTTAGAGAGAACCACTTTCCTGTTTTTGAAGGGTCCCTGGCAAAGGAAGGGGCCATTTTGCTAACCTGAACTTTGTTGTTTTTCACTTTGTGTTTTAATATACAGGTTAAAGGTCAGCTATTATACCCCTTATCTTTGAAGTGTGCTTCAAATCATTACTGGGGCAAGGTAGAGGGCCCCTAGGACTATCATTTCCCGCTATCAGAATGGGGCTGTAGTGATACCACCAAGTGGTGCCATAGGTGGGGACCGTATTTCAAGCATTCATTTTGAAAGCATCTTTGGTTACGAGAACAAAGTAACATTAGTGAAAGGTTAAGGACCTTAGAGAGAACCACTTGCCTATTTTTGAAGGGTCCCTGGCAAAGGAAGGGGCCAGTTAGCTAACCTGAACTTTGTTGTTTTTCACTTTGTGTTTTAACTTCTGGTTAAAGGTCAGCTATTATACCCCTTATCTTTGAAGTGTGCTTCAAATCATTACTGGGGCAAGGTAGAGGGCCCCTAGGACTATCATTTCCCGCTATCAGAATGGGGCTGTAGTGGTACCACCAAGTGGTGCCATAGGTGGGGGACGTATTTCAAGCATTCATTTTGAAAGCATCTTTGCCTACTAGAACAAAGTAACACTAGTGAAAGGTTAAGGACCTTAGAGAGAACCACTTTCCTGTTTTTGAAGGGTCCCTGGGAAAGGAAGGGGCCAGTTAGCTAACCTGAACTTTGTTGTTTTTCACTTTGTGTTTTAACTTCTGGTTAAAGGTCAGCTATTATACCCCTTATCTTTGAAGTGTGCTTCAAATCATTACTGGGGCAAGGTAGAGGGCCCCTAGGACTATCATTTCCCGCTATCAGAATGGGGCTGTAGTGGTACCACCAAGTGGTGCCATAGGTGGGGGACGTATTTCAAGCATTCATTTTGAAAGCATCTTTGCCTACTAGAACAAAGTAACACTAGTGAAAGGTTAAGGACCTTAGAGAGAACCACTTGCCTATTTTTGAAGGGTCCCTGGCAAAGGAAGGGGCCAGTTAGCTAACCTGAACTTTGTTGTTTTTCACTTTGTGTTTTAATATACAGGATAAAGGTCAGCTATTATACCCCTTATCTTTGAAGTGTGCTTCAAATCATTACTGGGGCAAGGTAGAGGGCCCCTAGGACTATCATTTCCCGCTATCAGAATGGGGCTGTAGTGGTACCACCAAGTGGTGCCATAGGTGGGGACCGTATTTCAAGCATTCATTTTGAAAGCATCTTTGGCTACTAGAACAAAGTAACACTAGTGAAAGGTTAAGGACCTTAGAGAGAACCACTTGCCTATTTTTGAAGGGTTCCTGGGAAAGGAAGGGGCCATTTTGCTAACCTGAACTTTGTTGTTTTTCACTTTGTGTTTTAATATACAGGTTAAAGGTCAGCTATTATACCCCTTATCTTTGAAGTGTGCTTCAAATCATTACTGGGGCAAGGTAGAGGGCCCCTAGGACTATCATTTCCCGCTATCAGAATGGGACTGTAGTGGTACCACCAAGTGGTGCCAAGGGTGGGGGACCGTATTTCAAGCATTCATTTTGAAAGCATCTTTGCCTACTAGAACAAAGTAACACTAGTGAAAGGTTAAGGACCTTAGAGAGAACCACTTGCCTATTTTTGAAGGGTCCCTGGCAAAGGAAGGGGCCAGTTAGCTAACCTGAACTTTGTTGTTTTTCACTTTGTGTTTTAATATAAAGGTTAAAGGTCAGCTATTATACCCCTTATCTTTGAAGTGTGCTTCAAATCATTACTGGGGCAAGGTAGAGGGCCCCTAGGACTATCATTTCCCGCTATCAGAATGGGGCTGTAGTGGTACCACCAAGTGGTGCCAAGGGTGGGGGACGTATTTCAAGCATTCATTTTGAAAGCATCTTTGGTTACTAGAACAAAGTAACATTAGTGAAAGGTTAAGGACCTTAGAGAGAACCACTTGCCTATTTTTGAAGGGTTCCTGGGAAAGGAAGGGGCCATTTTGCTAACCTGAACTTTGTTGTTTTTCACTTTGTGTTTTAATATACAGGTTAAAGGTCAGCTATTATACCCCTTATCTTTGAAGTGTGCTTCAAATCATTACTGGGGCAAGGTAGAGGGCCCCTAGGACTATCATTTCCCGCTATCAGAATGGGGCTGTAGTGGTACCACCAAGTGGTGCCATAGGTGGGGACCGTATTTCAAGCATTCATTTTGAAAGCATCTTTGGCTACTAGAACAAAGTAACACTAGTGAAAGGTTAAGGACCTTAGAGAGAACCACTTGCCTATTTTTGAAGGGTTCCTGGGAAAGGAAGGGGCCATTTTGCTAACCTGAACTTTGTTGTTTTTCACTTTGTGTTTTAATATACAGGTTAAAGGTCAGTTATTATACCCCTTATCTTTGAAGTGTGCTTCAAATCATTACTGGGGCAAGGTAGAGGGCCCCTAGGACTATCATTTCCCGCTATCAGAATGGGGCTGTAGTGGTACCACCAAGTGGTGCCATAGGTGGGGACCGTATTTCAAGCATTCATTTTGAAAGCATCCTTGGTTACTAGAACAAAGTAACACTAGTGAAAGGTTAAGGACCTTAGAGAGAACCACTTTCCTGTTTTTGAAGGGTCCCTGGGAAAGGAAGGGGCCATTTTGCTAACCTGAACTTTGTTGTTTTTCACTTTGTGTTTTAATATACAGGATAAAGGTCAGCTATTATACCCCTTATCTTTGAAGTGTGCTTCAAATCATTACTGGGGCAAGGTAGAGGGCCCCTAGGACTATCATTTCCCGCTATCAGAATGGGGCTGTAGTGGTACCACCAAGTGGTGCCAAGGGTGGGGGACCGTATTTCAAGCATTCATTTTGAAAGCATCTTTGGTTACTAGAACAAAGTAACATTAGTGAAAGGTTAAGGACCTTAGAGAGAACCACTTGCCTATTTTTGAAGGGTCCCTGGCAAAGGAAGGGGCCAGTTAGCTAACCTGAACTTTGTTGTTTTTCACTTTGTGTTTTAACTTCTGGTTAAAGGTCAGCTATTATACCCCTTATCTTTGAAGTGTGCTTCAAATCATTACTGGGGCAAGGTAGAGGGCCCCTAGGACTATCATTTCCCGCTATCAGAATGGGGCTGTAGTGGTACCACCAAGTGGTGCCATAGGTGGGGGACGTATTTCAAGCATTCATTTTGAAAGCATCTTTGCCTACTAGAACAAAGTAACACTAGTGAAAGGTTAAGGACCTTAGAGAGAACCACTTTCCTGTTTTTGAAGGGTCCCTGGGAAAGGAAGGGGCCAGTTAGCTAACCTGAACTTTGTTGTTTTTCACTTTGTGTTTTAACTTCTGGTTAAAGGTCAGCTATTATACCCCTTATCTTTGAAGTGTGCTTCAAATCATTACTGGGGCAAGGTAGAGGGCCCCTAGGACTATCATTTCCCGCTATCAGAATGGGGCTGTAGTGGTACCACCAAGTGGTGCCATAGGTGGGGGACGTATTTCAAGCATTCATTTTGAAAGCATCTTTGCCTACTAGAACAAAGTAACACTAGTGAAAGGTTAAGGACCTTAGAGAGAACCACTTTCCTATTTTTGAAGGGTCCCTGGCAAAGGAAGGGGCCAGTTAGCTAACCTGAACTTTGTTGTTTTTCACTTTGTGTTTTAATATACAGGATAAAGGTCAGCTATTATACCCCTTATCTTTGAAGTGTGCTTCAAATCATTACTGGGGCAAGGTAGAGGGCCCCTAGGACTATCATTTCCCGCTATCAGAATGGGGCTGTAGTGGTACCACCAAGTGGTGCCATAGGTGGGGACCGTATTTCAAGCATTCATTTTGAAAGCATCTTTGGCTACTAGAACAAAGTAACACTAGTGAAAGGTTAAGGACCTTAGAGAGAACCACTTGCCTATTTTTGAAGGGTTCCTGGGAAAGGAAGGGGCCATTTTGCTAACCTGAACTTTGTTGTTTTTCACTTTGTGTTTTAATATACAGGTTAAAGGTCAGCTATTATACCCCTTATCTTTGAAGTGTGCTTCAAATCATTACTGGGGCAAGGTAGAGGGCCCCTAGGACTATCATTTCCCGCTATCAGAATGGGACTGTAGTGGTACCACCAAGTGGTGCCAAGGGTGGGGGACCGTATTTCAAGCATTCATTTTGAAAGCATCTTTGCCTACTAGAACAAAGTAACACTAGTGAAAGGTTAAGGACCTTAGAGAGAACCACTTGCCTATTTTTGAAGGGTCCCTGGCAAAGGAAGGGGCCAGTTAGCTAACCTGAACTTTGTTGTTTTTCACTTTGTGTTTTAATATAAAGGTTAAAGGTCAGCTATTATACCCCTTATCTTTGAAGTGTGCTTCAAATCATTACTGGGGCAAGGTAGAGGGCCCCGAGGACTATCATTTCCCGCTATCAGAATGGGGCTGTAGTGGTACCACCAAGTGGTGCCAAGGGTGGGGGACGTATTTCAAGCATTCATTTTGAAAGCATCTTTGGTTACTAGAACAATGTAACACTAGTGAAAGGTTAAGGACCTTAGAGAGAACCACTTGCCTATTTTTGAAGGGTTCCTGGGAAAGGAAGGGGCCATTTTGCTAACCTGAACTTTGTTGTTTTTCACTTTGTGTTTTAATATACAGGTTAAAGGTCAGCTATTATACCCCTTATCTTTGAAGTGTGCTTCAAATCATTACTGGGGCAAGGTAGAGGGCCCCTAGGACTATCATTTCCCGCTATCAGAATGGGGCTGTAGTGGTACCACCAAGTGGTGCCATAGGTGGGGACCGTATTTCAAGCATTCATTTTGAAAGCATCTTTGGCTACTAGAACAAAGTAACACTAGTGAAAGGTTAAGGACCTTAGAGAGAACCACTTGCCTATTTTTGAAGGGTTCCTGGGAAAGGAAGGGGCCATTTTGCTAACCTGAACTTTGTTGTTTTTCACTTTGTGTTTTAATATACAGGATAAAGGTCAGCTATTATACCCCTTATCTTTGAAGTGTGCTTCAAATCATTACTGGGGCAAGGTAGAGGGCCCCTAGGACTATCATTTCCCGCTATCAGAATGGGGCTGTAGTGATACCACCAAGTGGTGCCATAGGTGGGGACCGTATTTCAAGCATTCATTTTGAAAGCATCTTTGGTTACTAGAACAAAGTAACATTAGTGAAAGGTTAAGGACCTTAGAGAGAACCACTTGCCTATTTTTGAAGGGTCCCTGGCAAAGGAAGGGGCCAGTTAGCTAACCTGAACTTTGTTGTTTTTCACTTTGTGTTTTAACTTCTGGTTAAAGGTCAGCTATTATACCCCTTATCTTTGAAGTGTGCTTCAAATCATTACTGGGGCAAGGTAGAGGGCCCCTAGGACTATCATTTCCCGCTATCAGAATGGGGCTGTAGTGGTACCACCAAGTGGTGCCATAGGTGGGGGACGTATTTCAAGCATTCATTTTGAAAGCATCTTTGCCTACTAGAACAAAGTAACACTAGTGAAAGGTTAAGGACCTTAGAGAGAACCACTTTCCTGTTTTTGAAGGGTCCCTGGGAAAGGAAGGGGCCAGTTAGCTAACCTGAACTTTGTTGTTTTTCACTTTGTGTTTTAATATAAAGGTTAAAGGTCAGCTATTATACCCCTTATCTTTGAAGTGTGCTTCAAATCATTACTGGGGCAAGGTAGAGGGCCCCTAGGACTATCATTTCCCGCTATCAGAATGGGGCTGTAGTGGTACCACCAAGTGGTGCCATAGGTGGGGGACGTATTTCAAGCATTCATTTTGAAAGCATCTTTGCCTACTAGAACAAAGTAACACTAGTGAAAGGTTAAGGACCTTAGAGAGAACCACTTTCCTGTTTTTGAAGGGTCCCTGGGAAAGGAAGGGGCCAGTTAGCTAACCTGAACTTTGTTGTTTTTCACTTTGTGTTTTAACTTCTGGTTAAAGGTCAGCTATTATACCCCTTATCTTTGAAGTGTGCTTCAAATCATTACTGGGGCAAGGAAGAGGGCCCCTAGGGCTATTATTTACGTCATCAAAACGGGGCTGTAGTGGAATCAGCAGGTAGTGCTTTGGTGGAGCTTTCCTTTTGCAGTGCTTAGAAAACCTCATTTTTAGCAACATATCAGGTCTTATCCAGCTGTAGTTGTGTTTTTTTTTTAACAGTATCTCTTGTTTTAATAGGAATGACGATAATAATATTAATAATAATAATAACTAGAGCGAAGCTCGTTGCAAAGCAACGAGTAAGTCTTCCGTCCGATTTTCAGTTTCACAGGTAAACCTTGAACGTTTATTTTAAGTTCAGTGGGATATGTCGAGTTGACATATGAATGGATGGATGTCACTTTTCTTCATTGATAATATGTTGTATATATATCTTACTGTAGTTAAGAAGGCCACAGCAAGTTTTTTTTCTCATCATGTATAAGGTTTTGTTTTTTTTATATATTCTGTTTCATATTTATACAGATGTAACAAGTGTTGTTCGATAATACGTCGTCGATATATCTATACGTCGAGTTGAAGGCCACAACAAAAGATTTTTCTTTTTCTCATGTATATGATTCTGAATTAATTCTGCTTCAAATGAATAATAGAATAGGTCTGCTAATAAGGGGGCGTTATTGGTACCTATGGAAATTCGTACAAATTGTTGGAAAACCTGATCTTTAAAATGTACACAGATATCAACCAGAAACTCAAGCATCTTTTTAAAATCAATTTCATGGAGCTTGTGTGTACAAGCAGAATGTTTTTAGCAAAAAATTTTGCAAATGACCATTGACTAGGTAACTAATATAGGAATTCCATTTTTATTGAAAAAGAAGCTGTCTATGACGCCAAAAACCCGGGACTTTAATTCATCATTGGAAATTACTGCAGCTGATATATCATATTTTCCAGCATTTAAAGTAGTATTTATTACAACTAAGTAAAATGTTTGGTCAATTTGATAAGTATGGAGGCCAAGTAGCTGAAGAAATATTTTTGTTACCTGTCTCTTAATTTCTCATATGTCTGCCATATGTTCCCCATTTTCTATTACTTTTTTCATAAACTTCTTGTCACGATTCATGTCCATAATAGTTTCTATATGTTTTATTAGTATATCGTTTTACAAATATTTATTGTCCAAGTTTTTCTCCATATGTTCTAGCTTATTCAGCAGGTTTTACCCGGCGATTTAAAATTCCATTCCATCAGAAATCAGAATGGCAGTTGATATATATATATATATTTATTACATGTTCAGCAGTGAAAAACTGTGTAATTTATTTACTGAATAAAAGTGATATTTTGAAACAGTGTGAAAGGGTATCAAAATGGTATTCTCACAGTGTGAGAATATCAGAAGTGTGGCAAAACGTACGATTTCCCTTCTCCTAACGAAGAGTGTTTTTTTTAATCCCTGGTCTGTTATAAGATAGAGTTAATGAGCCAGCCTGACAGAGCCTAATAGTTATACTGACAAAGTTTCTCCAAATATGTCGTTAAAATCTATGCTTACAACGTTTTTTTCAATCTCGCAATCGCTTATAGCTATGACGTCTCAACCGCTCAACTATGACATCACAGCCTATGACATTTTGTTATGAAAAGACAGAGGCAAAGGAAAAATCAAAGAAAATGTAATAAACAGAAAATTCAATGTTTTGTAGATGGATAGGGAATTTATTTCACTCGTGAGACAGGATTGTTTGATATTTCCACTCGTGCATCGCACTGGTGAAAATATCAAAAAATCCTGTCCCACTCGTGAAATAAATTCCATATTCATCTACAAAACATTGAATATCCTCTCTATATAATTTTTAATATGGCCAGAGTTAACATTTTCTAGGTAAGTTGTATGGGCCGTCGACCATAAAAAGCGTGTGTTTGTAAAGAGATTATAAATGAAAAACCCTATTTAATCTTTATGTTAACAAAACTGACTTGTGTTGTTGGAAGCTGCGAGTCACCTTGTGGCACTTACTTACTCATTGAGACCAATGTTATTCAATTGCCAAATTAAAGTATATTTTTAAAACTTATTTATTCCTGTGCAGTTTTCAAAGACTTTACCTTCTGTTAAATTTTCATTATAATTATTCATTATTTGTTATCAGTTCAAAAGGTTGATCCTCACCTAATTATATTTATAAAACTTTTAACAAGTGTTTTCGTGATCATAGTTCTGAACTTCCCTTATCTGGGTTTATCATTATAACTGTAGGTAGTTTAACACTTAAAGCAACTTTGACATTTTTCTCTAAGAAAAAGTTCTATTTCAGGTTACATACTGTAATACCATATTAAAAGAATATTTTAACGTTAATTTATATAATTTGTGTGGGGGGAAGGGGGGAGGGAGGGGTCATGACAAAGATTTGTGTGAATGTTAAATGCAAATTATACATAATACCTTATGTTATGAGATTCGATGAGGTAACATGTATTCATAATCATGCGTTTTATAAAATAAAAAGAACATCGAAAAGTCGGTGAATGAAAAAAACCAAGTTTAAGAGAAGAAATGGAATGAAAATTAGAAGAAGTCTACACTGACAAATCTGCGAGTAACAGTAAGTATTTATTCAATTTGCACAAATGAGTGAAACTTATAGAATTTACATTGCTTCCTGTATTATTAAAAATCATAATTCATTTCTGTAAATGAGTGGCAATGTTATCCCAATAGTGCTAAAAGATGCATTGCAAAGTTCCTTAGTGTCAAGTGGCAAAGGACTATGGGAGCAGGAAAAATGCTGACTCATTTTGGATGTCATTGATGATGCACGAGGATATTCCGAATATAGAATATAAAACAGTTTGCTAGCGTTCCGCTGTCATTGGAGAATAACTATGAGAGAGAATGGTGTGAACTTGTAACTGACAATGTATTTCTTAGTTTGATTACACCTACCTATAATTGTTTTATCATAAACACGTTATAACAATTAAGACCTTTCAGCAGGCATGTCAATTATTAAAATTATTTGGAATGATAGGATTAAAAATGTTGAAATATGTATTTGAAAAAGTGCTTAGTTCAGCAGTATTTCATCCTTGTTTATTTCAGATGTTCATCTGCAATGGATATTAGCAAAAGCCATATGAAAGGTATTTCTCAAAATTCGAATTAAAAGAACCCTACCAAGAAACTCCCTTACTATATTTACTAATATCCAGGATGATTCACGCCTTAAAACATTCATTCTTTTTATATTAATGCGTAATTGCATTCTTTTCAGGCTTACATTCTTTACGGCATCTACTTTTGGAATGTGGTGATGTGGAGATTAATCCTGGACCAAGAACTGTAAGTAGAAATTGTTGATGTTTTGGGTAACTGAACATTTGGAATATTACTATTTGAAATTATATGTTTTTATTATGTTTATTCTTTAAAATTACTCATATCCGTAGGTGCCATCTTTATGAAATTTTTCATAAGAACTGGTCACAAATACGCAATATCTTTTTGGTTTTAAAATTAGGGTGTCAAAGAGTAGCCAGTTTCTCGAGTACTCGTCAAAATGTCTGAGTATTTGGTGTCTTTCCATTCAGTCAACATTTTAAAAAATTAAGGTACAACACCGGTTAATCTGTGTTGCTAATAGGGAATGGGGTGCAGGTGGAGAACAAAAGAATTTAATTACAGGTAGCCTAAGGTCTGTTTAAAGAAATAGCTAAATGTAACATTTTGTAGAATATATACATGTGTTTATAAATACATTTAGTATGGATTATGTATATTAAGCTTCTGTTCCTATAATAAGAAATGTTTTTTAAATAATACCTATGATTATGTTAAGAATTAAAAAAAACAATTTAGATTTTAAAGAATAACAAAATATTTTCTTATTCAAATCTTATATACTTTATTTAAAAATATTATGTATTTTCTTCTATTTCTGACTTTCATCATTGTAAAATATGAAAACTCATTTTAGAATTATTACAGTGCATATTTTATTGTAAGATATAGGTCTAAAGAATAATAAGTTAAAACGCATGTGGAAAGTAATATTTTATTAAAAATGTATACTCACATTGTTATAAGATACAGTAATAAATAAGACACAAATAAATTAAGACAATCATCTTAATCGTACTCAATTTTGAATCAGTATTGATCTATTCATACCCGCGTTTTTTATAATATAAACACAGCCATTCTTTTGGTGATTGATCATAATCATTGTTTTCAAATCATTAGTATCTTTAATTTTAATTTATTCACTAATCAAAATAACTTGCATGTGAAACAAATTGATTAAAAGTAATGCAGACATTTAAATTAATTCTATGTTTTATTTTTATTTATTTACTTTTACTTAAAGAGCTAGGTTTACTTTATCCATAAAGTGGTCCTGCAAAAATACCAATTAAGTGACCGAAACCAGATGTCCCACTTCAAATATCAATACAAGTAGAGCTTTTTCAAAAAGCTTACCATCTTTAGCAACAATCTTAAACAGTAAACTGACCTCTACCTATCAGGCCGTATATTTCTTGAAAATTTCTTGGCTTTGTTTTTCTTCATTAGTTTCTCTTCTGACATAAGCCCTACCAAGTGAAAGGTTAACAGATGCTCGGCTATCTCCGTAAATTTCGACTCTGCTGCCATGATCATTCGGCAAACCTCCGCTGATTCCGTCACCTTGTGATATGTAGATGAGGTACAAATCGGCCGAGGTGTGCCGAGTGCTGCCGAGATTAGAAAGACAGTGCAAAAGAAAGGGAAAAAGAATACTTACAAGCTGTAAAGTTTGCATGCAATAAAGATCAATTCTGTTAACAATGAAAACATAGAAACGTTTTATGGAAATTGTTATAAAAACTAGCATGTTATTTCGAATTAATTACTGCCAATTTCCACTGTTCGTTTTGTCATGTTTTTTTACGATTGAAAATCTTGAAAAATTGTTCAGTCGTACGAAAATTAGATCAGAAAATTATCTCCCTTGCCTTGAACAGCATTTCAACCAATGAAATAGTTGAAAATTTTCTCATCATGCATTTTCTACCATTCACAAAAGAGAGGATGTGCACAGTCCGAAGACTGTTAAATACTTCAGCTCTGTATATCGTCTTCCAATTAAGGAAGACAATAATAAAGTAGAGACCTGGTGCTTTCAATTCCAATAAAAAGATTCCTCTGTGTGTCAAGGTCGTAAAAACAGGCTTTGTGAAGTTGCAAGGTTGTTGAATTTTATAGAATACGGTTGCATTTTACTACCTTCAGCAAGGAAATAAAATATGATCCCACCTCTCCATCCAAAAAATAAAACACGTATTATGAGCACCAGAAACGGTTCTTTCATTATATGATTGTAAATTTTGGATCGACGATTGCAAACCTTATGATAAACAGTTTAATTTTTTGGTCTTTTTTGAAGAAATTTTTAGGATTTGAGGAAAATGACGCAATCCATGACGTCATAATACATTGGAAAGCGAAAAAATCACGTCATTATAAATAGATATGCAGTAATCAATGGTCCAAGTGACATCTAATGTATTTTCAGCTGAAACTGAGCAGTTTTAATTTCTATAAAAATTTATAGGGCCAAAAAAGGCCTTAAGTGAAAATGTCCTTCTGCACAACTGATATTATATCAACAGGTAATTTTCAGAATTTTTTATAAAGAAATAAAACGTAACATGTACAGAAATAAATTAATGCATAGATTAATGTAACAACTGTTGTATTTTATTTTCTTATTTTTATTTATTCTTATATATATATATATATATATATATATATATATATATATATATATATATATATATATATATATATATATATATATAATTTTTATTTATTCTTTATATATATATATATATATATATATATATATATATATATATATATATATATATATATATATATATATATATATATATATATATATATATATATATATAATTCATTCATTTTTATTTTGCTTAAGTTTTTATTTGGGATTATTTTACACTATCTTTTATAACGGAATTAATTCTCAGGTAAAGTATTGCAAAATACTCATACATGAAAAACAGACTTTAGCCTGCAAATCGTTCATGTGTAAAAATCATAACCTTGGCTATTTGGGAATAGGATTTTTCAAAATGTTGGCTAAATGGGAATAACCCATACTCATACATGAAAAAACAGATTATAGCCTGCTGATCACGGAGATATTTTAAATGATTTTATTCCTTGTTACATTTTTAATGCCAGAAAATAACATTTTTGAGTGCAGAAATGTCAAATACTTGACTATGCGGAGTAACTTGAAACATTCTTGTTGTCACAAATTTTAATGTGACTATTCAAGATGAAAAAGAAGGCTGTGTTTGTTTCCACACTTTATTTGGATGAAGAAATATTTGAGGAAAAACTTTGAAAAATTTATTTATTTGTTAGACGTAATTACAGTTGAAAGGTCATATTCAATGCTCCATAGCGCCAAAAGAAGTGCATTGACCCCCATTTTCTGTTTTGATTTTAAATTAAGCTGTGTGTAGATTCTAAAAATATACTTAATAAAAAAATTCAATACTTTTGATAACAGGATCCAACCTCCTTAATTTGTTGGACACATTCTATTCCACAAAAAAATATACCGCTATCGTACTTACAAAATTGGGTTTAAGACCCGTGATCTTTCGACAACAATAATTTTAAAGTCATAGTCGATGGCAACACAATGCTTTGTTTATCTACAAAGGGACACTCCATGATTGGAAATCAGTTGAATTAAAAAAAAAATATAATCCTAAATGGCAAAATTTATTCCATCTATATATGTTTTCAAGTAATATAAACGACCTGGTAATTTTAAGTCTTCTTGTTTAGCCGAATGTACTCAAATTGTAACCTACCTAGCTTAATGACTTAATGATACATGTATAGGGTAAACAGAAGAGAAACAATAGTTTTCTTTTTAAACTCGAGTGACGTCATCGATACTGTTACTTATTTGAAAATACGTAATTAGGAATAATAGAATTATTGTAAACTTTTAAAAATGATATTGTATTAATAGCAGTGCAGTGTGAATTGGATTTCATGGCTAAAGAAGTCTTGATCTTCAACTTTAAAAAAATGTTGCAATTGACGTATATACACATGCACTTTGTGCATCTTACATCGTCTTTTCATAGAGTATTTACAAGAATAACTAATTTCATAAAATTGGTAACGTATTTTTTTTTCAAATACAGACTCTTCTTGTTTATCAAAACAAACTAATGAAGTCATTTTATTTTTTTTCAAAAAAAAAAATGTTTCATTTAAAGTTTTCAAGTTGATGTTGATTGATTTTTCGGGGTATACGTGTTTTTTTAGAAGCTGTAGACAGATAAAAGGCCAGTGAAGTACAACATGTTTAAGTTCTTTAAACATAATAGATATAAATCTCATATTTTGAAAAGAAAAAGGTGTTTAACCATGAAATTCTAAAAATATGTAGGTAAATATTGTGATACTTTAAACTTTCCCTCTTGTTTACTTTTCCAACAAGTTTTTATCTTTGTTAATATATTAAAGAAAGTCACAATAATTATGAAATTTTAACATGAGAGCAGATAATTTGATACATTTTGAAAGTTGTTTAGCTGTAATTTTGTGCTTAGATTAACAAAATACTTTTTTACCTGAGAAAAGTGTAAGGAAGGAAGGAGGTATACATCTTGCAGAGTTTGAGGTGAGAAATCTGTCAAGATGTGTATTTTTGGGGCTTTTTCATAGCATAAGATATTATTCTGATGATTGAAGTAGAAAAATGTTACTTAAACCCAAGATATGCCAAGTAGGGACCTACCTTAATTCTCTTCGGATCAAAAAATTTTTCGGGAAACGATGATATATTAATAACGCCAGCCATTTTATTAAGACGATATGGTCGAAACACAACCATTAGATTTCATTGATATATAAAAAAAAAATAAAGTACTTTTGAATTACCATTAACAATTACAAAAATATTGAATTAAATGTCCTTTGTATTTTGTGTATTTATATTTGATAAGAATATTTCGATTTTTTTTTTCTTCCTTTTCTTTCATCTTATTCCATTTGTTGCATCTGCATTTTGATTCTTTAATAATAAAGCCATGAAGGACATTATATGATAATAACGATAGAGTAGTTTATATTCTGAATTTGAGAGGCAGGTGAGGAGTCCGGTTATTAAATGAGATTGATTTGACTACCCTATTTTTTCTGTAATCCAGATGAAAGAGGTATTTTTGTTTCGCTTGTAGAGCAGAGCAACACTTAGGAATCCCTTTATCCGGCGTCTTTTTGTCTGTCCGTCCTGTTGGTCCATATGTGACACATTTATATTTTGAAAAGTATTAGAGGTGTAGATTTCGAAATTTTGCACATATGTTTGCTGGGCACCATGGTTTTTATGAATAAAATGGTTATCGACCTCGTTACCCTTAAACTTCAACTTAGACCTACTTCTCAAAAAGTTCAGAGTACAGATTTACATCATATTTCTGACATTTTAAAGGTAAGGTGCTATTTAGCACGTCGAAGTTTGTCCTAAAAAGGTTGAAAAATACTACCTTTACAGAAAGTTTGAAGGACCAAAATCTCTTCCAAGGGAATATAATTAAAAATTGTAAGAACTGAGTGGAGGCATTTCAAAATCTTCTCAAGAACCACTAGCCATGAAGATGAAACTATTGTGAAAACTTTCTGACATAATGTAGATTCAAATTTGATCAAATCATGTCCCCTGAATTGAGATTCGGACCACAATTGGCGATCAAAACTTTATATAGGAATATGAAGGGAAACTCTTTAAAAATCTTCTTGTCAAAAAAGTAAAGGCATGACCAGTCAATTTTATTTGAGAGCATGATAGGTAGTGTAAACTGGTTAATAAGGTAGGTATATTTATTAGTTAGTCAATGATTTCTGGGGAAAATGCGTTAAACTTCATAAAAATTGAATGAAAATGAGGAAATTTGGACATAAACAATTTTGCAACCTTCCAGTGACCTTTGTATATCATATTACGTAAAGGAAAATTTTGGTAACAGGCATAAAATAGCCTTTTCATCGTGGAGTATTAAAAGATATTCCAAACCAGGGCTATAAAGGGGACTTTGCCTACCTTCTTCTTTTTCTATGGATGTCATGGACAAAGGAATTGTGAATTTCATGGTCTCTGCCTTTCTGTGGCCTGTGGGATGGGGTCACATCACAGGGTTGTACCATACATAAGACCCAGGGCTTCTTATTTTACTAATATTTACTTTCAAATGGTCAACATATCTTAAACTTTTAGTATCTATGTCTTTTACCAAAAGTTGATTTCTTCTTTTAAATTTTCCTCACATGAACATTTTTTTTTTATTTTGGAAATGTAAACAGTATTAACGTCCTTTCTATTATGCTTCCATCACAGAAATACAAAAACAAAGCGTATCTTCGAGGACATTTCTCAAAATTTAATAGACATGATATTTTGGAGGGATTTCGACAATGCTACAGAGATGATGACAATCTTACATCAGTTAGCAAAACAGGAATCTGGGGAAGACTATTGGCATATCTTGGGAAACCTTACACCAAATTTGCAATACTGAGTTTAAAAAGATGGTGTTTGAAAAATGATATTTTAGAGGACTTCTTCTTGAATGTAAATAACAGACAAGAGAGAAATGAAGTTTCTGAGAAAAAGTCAAAGTCCTTCGCGCAGGAAAGAAAATGTAGTTCTTCATCTGGGAAAATTTCAATAAATAATGATGATGTAAGCATTCATCTAGCAGATTCTATTTTGACTGAAAATTGTAAGGAAGTAAGCAAAGAATTCACTGACATTTCTGCCAATTCATCTGATGATGAAAATGCTACGGAAGCGCAGGTTTGTGATGAGGATGCCAGCTCTACAAAGAAAAATAATGTCTTCCATGAAACAGAAGACAAGCAAATCGTAAACGATTATTCGACGAGACTACGATTAGAAAAGAAGGGAAATGATCATGAAGTAATTGACACTGAGGACATTGGCATACAAAATATTACTTTAAGTTTCGTTGATGTTAATAGCGTTCATAATAACCTGAAAAATATGCGTTCAGGTGTTAGGGATTTCAAAACCTTCAAGTCTAGGTCGCTTGAAAGCATGGAATATTTGCAACTCAGTAACGAGCAAGAAGACATTGGTAGACATATGGTATATCAAAGAGAGAGGGGTGTAACACATGATATGGAAAAACAAGTCCCATATAATTTACGACCGGGGAGAAGTATACAAAGTAATAAGCGTTACTTCAATGAAACATATGACTACAGTACGAAAAGAAAAAGAACACAGCTCATCTATCCAAATAGTAAAATTCCTGTTCAACCCCAAAATTGCAAATACAAATCTGATACTTATTTACAAAAAGCGGACAAAGAAGTTTTCCAAGAATGTAATGATAATATTCAAAGTTGCACTCATGCAAATGACAAACATTTGTTAGACGTAACACATCCCATAGACGACGCATTAAACTCAAAGGACCTAGAGCATACCAAAGAAGGGAACCTTTTCCACGTTGAGGAGAATGAGAATTTCGACAAACATATAGAACAATGTTCTCCATTTGCAAAAACCTATCATATACAATTGAAAAACGGAACAGAACACGAAAAGGAAATGTCCTCCACGGACGTTCTGGACCATACTTTGAAGCAAGGAAACTCATTTTCTGAGGAAACCTTAGAAACTGCAGTTGGTGCATCGCATTTGGATCCATTCTTTGAAAAGACAGTGCCTAAGAGTGGCTATTTTTATATACCAGAAGTAAAATGGGAACAATTGAAAGGTAGCCAAAAGGGTAGATGTTTTTCTGATAGCAACTGGGAGGATATCATATGTGACGGAATCAAAGACACAAATCCCTTCTGCGTCTACATGTTCAAATGGCACAAGGTTTCCATTGCCACGGAGAGAGTATCTTCAACAAAACCTGCGTTTCGTGGAGAAGGCATTTGTAAATTTGAAGACTGCAAAAATGTTTTAAAGTTTGCCATGGATGGAAAAAGAAAAGTTCAGTACTCAATGAGCCCAAAGGTCAAGCATGCCATTACGCAAAATTTTTCAAGGCCATTCAGGGGTGACAGAAGACAGCAACTCCATACTAAATTTCAAGATGGGCCTAAACCTTTCAAATGCTATATGGATAAATTCAGATCAGTTGATAATGAAATAAAACTTGCAGGAAACTTTTCAGATTTTGGCAACTCTCCCCAAACATTTCAAAAAATAGCAAGCGAATCCAGATTCACACACACTCTAGAAAAATCAGATTTTGAAAGCTTACTGAGGGTATCAGAAAAAATGATAACAGAATCCACTTCAAAAAGGCTTCCAGGATTCATAAGACATATTTCCATCTATCCACCTATAATCATGTATTGGTCAGAAGCAGGTGTGAGAATCTGGCATGATATGGCTAAGGAGTCAACAGTTTTCTGGGACGCCACCGGATCCGTTATAAGTTCAAGACAAGACCGTCCTCATTTTTATTATTATGAAATGGCATGCCTCAATCCGACAAAAGATCAAAACATTATACCAGTGACTAGCCTCCTCTCAACATTGCACTCCACTCCTATGATAAGATTTTGGATAAGTGAATTTAGGAGAGGAGAGAAAAAACTGTATGGCCATGCCAATGTTGCAATTCCGAGACAGATAAACAGTGATAGAAGTCTGGTATTTATACAAGCAGCATTATCAGAGTTCAACAATGAAACAATGGACGAATTTAAATCAAGGGCTTGGAGAATTATCAATGGTAAAGCATCCATTTCGGATTTAACAAAAGTTAACCCACACGCTTGCCTTTCTCATGTAATGTCGTCTTTCAAAAAAGTCGTTCAAAGTGTTTCCAAGACAAATTCCGAATTCGGCATGTTTTGTTTCAGTCTTATACTGAATTCAACTACACTTAATGTTATGAAAGAAACTCTTACATCGGTTTATCAAGTTCTCCTTTCAAAAACGCTTGATATACACACTGAGAATGAGCTGAAAAAAATTGACGAAAAATTGTCAAAACTCTCATCTAAATCATTGAACGATATAGAACTGGAAATTGACAATGATTTAATTGAAACAGATTCCATTTTCCCAGAATTAGCCCAAGCTAGTAGACTGACGGAAGAGGACTATTTAAACCGATCAACAACAAATGCTTTTTACAGCATGTCTGATGAAATTTTGCAAAAGGTGAAAAAACAAGTCTCAACGACTGTGTGCCTTCGCGCTCAAGAAAACAAATTTCATTCGACGATTTTAGCAGAGAAAATCCATGGACTTTATATGCCTACTGTACCACTGTGGTCCAATTTACTTCTTGGAGATCTTTCACGCCATGGATCAGGTCACGTTTATCAATCGTACGCCAGCGATAACAAATGTATACGCGGAAACACTTCCATTGAAAAACGTTTTCAAGTCTTGAAAAACATTTCACTCGGAGGAAAACCTGTACATAGGCTTGATGAATTTTCAGTGCACCTACAGAAACATGTCGAAACTTTACAAAACATGGCGATAATCAGAAGTATCAAAAGTGGTGGAAAAGAAAGAAGAGGGAGAAGTACAAAAACTATTGAAGAAGAGTGGGAGAAAAAGCAGACGAAGTTGCAATCTAAAAGTTTTGGAAAATATCAAAAACCACCAAATAAGGATTTCTCGGCGAGTGCCTGCAAAAAGCAAAAACAAGAAAAGAAAACTACTACAAAGATCACGGAAAAGTCCTTCAAGAAGGATGGTGAACGCAATCCAGAAGCAAGAAAATTTTCTGAAAGATCCCAGTCCAAGCAGAGTTTTCAACCGCTTCTGTATATCCACAACTGTGATCTTGAGAACACAAGACTCATAAGATTGAAAGGATGTATAGCTCAACGTCACGTTGTTTTTCCACAGTCGTTAGAAACTATATCGAGAGAGGACAAATTCATATTTGAAAAAACTTACGGTTTATCAAACATTGGAAACTCATGTTGGTTTAATGCTGTTTTGAGTGCATTGTTTCCAACAGATATAATGCAAATAGCATTAGATAGATACAACAAAGAAATGACATTTTGTCCCACATTGCAAAAAACCCTTTGCATTATCAACAACCTATACAATGAGGCAGAAATTCCTAACACAGACATATGTGAAGCGTTAGATGATCTGCATGAAGCATTTCAAATTGAAGTCACAAGACAGAATGACGCCCATGAATTTTTAACCACATTCTTATCATTCTTGACACGTTCCCTTAATTACAAGAATATGCGGGTAATGAAAATTTATTTCTTAATAATAAATTTAGTCAAGCTTTCTTTCTCTTGTAGACAAAAGTATAAATTTATATACATGTATACATATATATTTATATTTTAGATAAGGGATATTATCACTTGTTTAACATGCGGAAATGTCACAATCCGTGAAGAAGAAACAACTTGTCTTTCACTTGGTGTACCAGCAGGGATAGATAACATTTGTGTAAAAGTAAATATCGTATATCACTATTTCTTCCAAAAAGTCCGTATTAGTCTAATTTCAACATATTTAATTTTTATGAATGCTTACATTACTCTTTGCAGGATCTGTTAGATGATTTCTTTAAAGATGAATATATCGAAGGGGCTAGATGTGACACCTGCGATGACACAAAAAAATATAAGAAGTGCGTGCCTGTATTTTTTCCCGACACTATAATCCTATCATTACAGCGATACAAAGTCAATAAGTGGGACGGTATTGAAAAAGACAGGAAGGATATTAATCCAGACAACTTAATCAATTTTAAACAATACACAACACGGGAGGACGAACTGATATATAAACTTGAGAGTGTTGTTATGCATAACGGACGGCAACCAACTTCAGGTCACTACACAGCTCTACGAAAAGCTAGTGATTCCTTCGTATTGATAGACGACGATCGTGTTCAAATGTATCATGGCAATGCCTTGAACAAGGATGGATACCTCCTTGTATATTCATCCATGGAAATTTCACAGTCAACCTTTCTTTACATGAGCTGTTGCTGTATTTCTAATTCAGCTTTACATTCTTCACTTGATGTCCATATGTCAAACACAACCTTTACCTCCCCTATTAAAAGGCAAATACTGGACCGATTTGGAAATTTTAAAATCATAACGGATTTAGTTCCAGAAGATAGTAAACTTCTGTACCTAATCTATCACTCAGGTGTAAATGTGCGATTTACAGTTGAATATATACAAGATGTTGTAAACTATCTCGTTGAACAGTATCCACACGCATCTAAGAACATTATTGGTATTGATGTTTTACAGTATTTTTGCTGTGATGATTGCCACGAGATCGTAGGTAAAACAAAACATTTCCTGCAGCTAAATGAAGGCGATATTGATTTATACAGAAAAGATTGCTTCACAGTCGAAACAAATTGCACTTGTGGAAGAAAAATAACTGGAAAGCATGTCATCAGCAATTTTGGGGAAACCATTCTTATACAGTCAGCTTTGGAAAAGACAATAGGATTTCCTAGTTTGAACTTGGTTCTTTCTGGGGCTGCAGATGTTATTTTCCCTGGTGTTTTGTTTAAGTTTAGAGTTTCGGTATGTTTTATTCCAGAGGAACCGAGTGTCATTTTATTTCCGAACAACCAGTGTATATTGCTGGACAACTGTGAAGAAATAACGACATTAACAAAAAATGAATTCATCAACCTTACATCTAAACAGAATTATGTGCTGTTTTGTGATAAATCAGTAGATGGGGACATTGAAAGGAACTTGTGTTCAAAAGAGCCAGGAGAAGCGTTTCCAGAGATGTTCGGGTATGAAAAAACGAAAGTTTTGTCAATTGACTTTGATCAAACTACAGAGAGGATGCTTACTGCTTTTTCCTGTAGTATTTCCAATTCCAAATTTAACTTAAAGGGAAACCAAGTTGAATCGTTCTTAACGGGATGGCTGACTGATCTCCATATAGATCTTTTTCTGTCAGCACTGGTTTCAGATGATATTAACGAGAACTGTATTGTGTTACCATGCAGTTGGTTTCCTAACATGACAGACGAAAGAATTTCTCCTCAAACGTACAGAGAGTGGAACGATAACTTTGTTCTGATACCAGTGAACTTATGTAATCGTCATTGGATATTGATTGTGGTGTCATTGAGACAAAAATGCATTGTCCAGCTCGATCCTTTAGGAGGATTTAATAATGCAGTTATATCAAAACTACAACATTTCATTAGAATTCAAATCTTTCTTAACACTGGAGAACAAATGAGTTGCAATGAATGGGTTGTCAAAGATGCGGGTACTTCTAAATCATTTCCCAAGCAGAATGACTTCGACAGCTGCGGTGTCTATGTTTGTCTTTATGCAACTTTGCTTTTTAAAAAAGCTCTCTTACATGCGAAGTATTATGGACAGGACTTCACTATCCGTCAATTAGTTCTAAATGAATTGTTAGAGAAAACCTTTTTTCAGCAACAGCAACCATTCGGATTGAAAGAATTACTTCTGTTGAAGAACATAGATGAATTGGTTCTCTTCATCGCGTCGGCTGATGTAAATGATAGTGGAGAACGCTTGAAACGTCACAAAATCTTTCTTCGAAATCCAACGTATTATCATGGACAATATCTTGTAAATTTTGGAGGGGATTATTTTTCAGCAGAAACAATTGATGAGGCATCACGATATCTGAAAAAAAGATACCTACTTGAGAAGATACAGTTATTTCAAAAGGAAGTATTATTGAGGGATTTACCAAAAGAAAGCAAGCTTAATCAAATCTTGGCTTCCAACTGGACCTATGGCAACATTTATGTGAGAGATGTTTTGGTGAAAGAAATTTTAATAGAAATACTTGCAAAACATCTCTCTATAGACTATAAATCTGCAAATAACTTATGCGTCATGTCTGAGATGTCATTTATCAATGAAAAAAGGAATAAGGTGAGATTTTTACATGTATTTGTTTAACATAGCTATCGATAAATGATCTTAGAGCTTCTTATCAGTACTTGTGAACTTCCAGTTCAATGTTTAACAATGCCATATAATTTTCTTTAAACAGCTTCGACAGCAACGAGAAGAGAAGTAGGTATCAAGAATGTTTTGGCTCGCAAAAACGAGGAACAAGTTACTCGGCAAAAATCTGTTACTGAACAGTAAAAATGTATGTCCTGAAAGATTAGTTTTATTCAGATTCATTATCTATTGTTATTTCATAGTTTTAAATAAATTGCTATGGTTTTAATTGTTTTCATTTCGTTGCAACACGTTTTCATAATGATACATAGATACATGCAAAAAAAGGTCTTTTCTTTTTGTTAACTCACCTGACCTGTTAGCTCAATGCAACTTTTCATCACCCTTTTCCTGTATGTCTGTGATTGTCTGTTTTAACTTCCTTCATATTAAACTTCTCTACAACCACTAGGCAAATTTCAATCAAACTTGGCACAGAGATCTTTGATTGATATCAAAGTTGTTTAAATTAAGGGCACATTTTCTAAGGGAAATAATCATTAAAATACACAAAAAGGGCTTTTTTCTAAGTTTTACTATGACTACATTAATAAGCATTCAATCTTGGGTATTGAATTTCCAGTGTATCAACATCATTGTCAAAATCTCATTAGATACATGCACACTAATTACACGAGACTAGAGAGAAAACAGATTATATTTTCTAGAACAGCATGACCATGTACAAAATTGATATGCAAGAACCCAAGATGTTGCTTTCTAATGTAATCAGGATTCTCTTTGTTAAGTGATAACTCGAGGCCACGAGAAAGGCTCAGATATTTTTGAATTTGTATTTAAATGGAAACGTCACAATTCTTTCTGAAAATACCAAAGGTACATTCAGTAATTTGAGCATATAGACATTATTTTACCAGTTTATTAAGCTGGGTTATATTTGGGTTAGAATTGAGAATAAATTAAATAATGCAAAAATATATATATATAAATAAGCTTCAAAATGGATCCCTGACACCAGGCATGTGTACATTTTAGGGATCCTTGATCTTCCTTTGATGGAAATAAAGTATAAAAAGAAATATACAATCAAAGAGCATACACATAATTGGAATTTTGTAAATGTTTCCTCTGGTTGTCCGATATTAAAATATGGTATCAAAAATTGGTAGAACTGGGGTTGATCCATAAAACACAAAACTCATAGTAGGAACTGATAGCACTAAGGAACTATACCTTGCCCAAGTAATGATCTGAAGCAATCTTTGAGGTTAAACTTTCTCAATATATAATGAGAAGAAATGACAACGTTTAGGAAAGCTAACTGGTTCCGTCCTTTACATCAGATTTCTCCAAATGCTAACAAGGGATACTCACTGAGGTACTTAAATCATTCCAAGTGTTGATTTGTTTTCATTGAAAAAAAAAAATAAAAATAGGACACATCCTTAGCACCATTTGGTGGTACCACCAGAGCCTTATTCTTTGATTAGGAAATGATAGCCCCAGCAGTGTTCCAAGTTGCGACTAAAATGTGCGCATTTGCGACCAAACAATTAATTTTGCGACTGGAAATGAAAGCTAACTCGCATTTTTGCGACTGAGAAAATTTCGGCTGGCAATTGTCAATTTTTATGATCGGGATCAAGATTACTTTTTTTCCAAGATTCTCTATCAAGAAAATGTTTGAAGACATTCCAGAACTTTGTTAAGCGTCGCAAAGACTGAGATTACGTAATGATATGCCAGCATGCTGTACAGTTAACAGAACGGCTGTCAAAATGTTGTATTATTTTTAAAACCCGATCTTGTAAATGGAGCATTTGGCATATATTGCTTGAATATCATCATGTTTTGGCGATATGGACAGCAACTGTTTAATATGTTAAGTTCATAAAATATACATAATGAACAGCTGACGAAGTCAGATCTCAATAATTCAAACTTATGCACGCATCAGTAAAACTTGCTGCAATTTCATTTGAATTAATTTTAATTCTATGGTAAAACACTTGTGTTCTTCATTGTACAATCATACTGGTGGTTCTATAAACTAATATTTCATAAGTGGTTTCTTCAGCCTAGCAAAGTGTTAACTCACAGTAATAAGTAATCTTTGCAAAATTGAAAAAACACATGATATGTACATAAAAGAGTGTTGTTCCTTGCTTTTACTATATGCTACATGCAAATTTGTTTTGACAAAATGTTTTCAGCATGGCGAGTGAAATATTTGTTGATGGCGTCCAGAAATTCCGAAATGCCGGCCACCAAATATTTGAGGTCGTCATATTTGGACCTGGTAGGAAGTCTGACTTTAAGCACTGTCTAGGGACTCTCTACATTGGCCCAGTAATCATTTGAAATCTGACCTTTTACCTGCAAATTAAAACACAAAGTGAAAACAACAAAGTTCAGGTTAGCTTACTGGCCCTATGTCTACCCCGGGACCCTTTGAAAACCTGGCAAGTTGTCTTCCCTTAGGTCCTTAACCTTTCACTAGTGTTACTTTGTTTTAGTAGCCAAAGATGGTTTCAAAATGAATGCTTGAAATACGACCCGCACCCTTGGCACCACTTGGTGGTACCACTACAGCCCCATTCTGAAAGCTGGAAATGATAGTCCTAGGGGCCCTCTACCTTGCCCCAGTAATGATTTGAAGCACACTTCAAAGATAAGGGGTATAATAGCTGACCTTTAACCGGCCCGTTTATTAAAACACAAAGTGAAAAACAACAAAGTTCAGGTTAGCTTACTGGCCCTATGTCTTCCCCGGGACCCTTTGAAAACCTGGCAAGTGGTCTTCCCTTTGGTCCTTAACCTTTCACTAGTGTTACTTTGTTCTCGTAGCCAAAGATGTTTTCAAAATGAATGCTTGAAATACGCCCCCCACCCTAGGCACCACTTGGTGGTACCACTACAGCCCCATTCTGAAAGCTGGAAATGATAGTCCTAGGGGCCCTCTACCTTGCCCCAGTAATGATTTGAAGCACACTTCAAAGATAAGGGATATAATAGCCGACCTTTAACCGGCCTGTTTATTAAAACAAAAAGAGAAAAGCAACAAAGTTCAGGTTAGCTTACTGGCCCTATGTCTTCCCCGGGACCCTTTGAAAACCTGGCAAGTGGTCCTCCCTTTGGTCCTTAACCTTTCACTAGTGTTACTTTGTTCTAGTAGCCAAAGATGGTTTCAAAATGAATGCTTGAAATACGCCCCCAACCCTAGGCACCACTTGGTGGTACCACTACAGCCCCATTCTGAAAGCTGGAAATGATAGTCCTAGGGGCCCTCTACCTTGCCCCAGTAATGATTTGAAGCACACTTCAAAGATAAAGGGTATAATGGCTGACCTTTAACCCGTCTATTAAAACACAAAGGGAAAACAACAAAGTTCAGGTTAGCTTACTGGCCCTATGTCTTCCCCGGGACCCTTTGAAAACCTGGCAAGTGGTCTTCCCTTTGGTCCTTAACCTTTCACTAGTGTTACTTTGTTCTAGTAGGCAAAGATGCTTTCAAAATGAATGCTTGAAATACGGTCCCCACCTATGGCACCACTTGGTGGTACCACTACAGCCCCATTCTGATAGCGGGAAATGATAGTCCTAGGGGCCCTCTACCTTGCCCCAGTAATGATTTGAAGCACACTTCAAAGATAAGGGGTATAAAAGCTGACCTTTAACCTGTATATTAAAACACAAAGTGAAAAACAACAAAGTTCAGGTTAGCAAAATGGCCCCTTCCTTTCCCAGGGACCCTTCAAAAACAGGAAAGTGGTTCTCTCTAAGGTCCTTAACCTTTCACTAGTGTTACTTTGTTCTAGTAACCAAAGATGCTTTCAAAATGAATGCTTGAAATACGGTCCCAACCTATGGCACCACTTGGTGGTACCACTACAGCCCCATTCTGAAAGCTGGAAATGATAGTCCTAGGGGCCCTCTACCTTGCCCCAGTAATGATTTGAAGCACACTTCAAAGATAAGGGGTATAATGGCTGACCTTTAACCCGTCTATTAAAACACAAAGTGAAAAACAACAAAGTTCAGGTTAGCAAAATGGCCCCTTCCTTTCCCAGGAAACCTTCAAAAACAGGAAAGTGGTTCTCTCTAAGGTCCTTAACCTTTCACTAGTGTTACTTTGTTCTAGTAGCCAAAGATGCTTTCAAAATGAATGCTTGAAATACGTCCCCCACCTATGGCACCACTTGGTGGTACCACTACAGCCCCATTCTGATAGCGGGAAATGATAGTCCTAGGGGCCCTCTACCTTGCCCCAGTAAAGATTTGAAGCACACTTCAATGATAAGGGGTATAATAGCTGACCTTTAACCTGTATATTAAAACACAAAGTGAAAAACAACAAAGTTCAGGTTAGCTAACTGGCCCCTTCCTTTCCCAGGGACCCTTCAAAAATAGGCAAGTGGTTCTCTCTAAGGTCCTTAACCTTTCACTAGTGTTACTTTGTTCTAGTAACCAAAGATGCTTTCAAAATGAATGCTTGAAATACGGTCCCAACCTATGGCACCACTTGGTGGTACCACTACAGCCCCATTCTGATAGCGGGAAATGATAGTCCTAGGGGCCCTCTACCTTGCCCCAGTAATGATTTGAAGCACACTTCAAAGATAAGGGGTATAATAGCTGACCTTTAACCAGAAGTTAAAACACAAAGTGAAAAACAACAAAGTTCAGGTTAGCTTACTGGCCCTATGTCTTCCCCGGGACCCTTTGAAAACCTGGCAAGTGGTCCTCCCTTTGTTCCTTAACCTTTCACTAGTGTTACTTTGTTCTAGTAGCCAAAGATGGTTTCAAAATGAATGCTTGAAATACGCCCCCCACCCTAGGCACCACTTGGTGGTACCACTACAGCCCCATTCTGATAGCGGGAAATGATAGTCCTAGGGGCCCTCTACCTTGCCCCAGTAATGATTTGAAGCACACTTCAAAGATAAGGGATATAATAACCGACCTTTAACCGGCCTGTTTATTAAAACAAAAAGAGAAAAGCAACAAAGTTCAGGTTAGCTTACTGGCCCTATGTCTTCCCCGGGACCCTTTGAAAACCTGGCAAGTGGTCCTCCCTTTGGTCCTTAACCTTTCACTAGTGTTACTTTGTTCAAGTAGCCAAAGATGGTTTCAAAATGAATGCTTGAAATACGCCCCCCACCCTAGGCACCACTTGGTGGTACCACTACAGCCCCATTCTGAAAGCTGGAAATGATAGTCCTAGGGGCCCTCTACCTTGCCCCAGTAATGATTTAAAGCACACTTCAAAGATAAAGGGTATAATAGCTGACCTTTAACCGGCCAGTTTATTAAAACACAAAGTGAAAAACAACAAAGTTCAGGTTAGCTTACTGGCCCTATGTCTTCCCCGGGACCCTTTGAAAACCTGGCAAGTGGTCTTCCCTTTGGTCCTTAACCTTTCACTAGTGTTACTTTGTTTTAGTAGGCAAAGATGCTTTCAAAATGAATGCTTGAAATACGCCCCCCACCCTAGGCACCACTTGGTGGTACCACTACAGCCCCATTCTGAAAGCTGGAAATGATAGTCCTAGGGGCCCTCTACCTTGCCCCAGTAATGATTTGAAGCACACTTCAAAGATAAGGGATATAATAGCCGACCTTTAACCGGCCTGTTTATTAAAACAAAAAGAGAAAAGCAACAAAGTTCAGGTTAGCTTACTGGCCCTATGTCTTCCCCGGGACCCTTTGAAAACCTGGCAAGTGGTCCTCCCTTTGGTCCTTAACCTTTCACTAGTGTTACTTTGTTCTAGTAGCCAAAGATGGTTTCAAAATGAATGCTTGAAATACGCCCCCCACCCTAGGCACCACTTGGTGGTACCACTACAGCCCCATTCTGATAGCGGGAAATGATAGTCCTAGGGGCCCTCTACCTTGCCCCAGTAATGATTTGAAGCACACTTCAAAGATAAAGGGTATAATGGCTGACCTTTAACCCGTCTATTAAAACACAAAGTGAAAAATAACAAAGTTCAGGTTAGCTTACTGGCCCTATGTCTTCCCCGGGACCCTTTGAAAACCTGGCAAGTGGTCTTCCCTTTGGTCCTTAACCTTTCATTAGTGTTACTTTGTTTTAGTAGGCAAAGATGCTTTCAAAATGAATGCTTGAAATACGCCCCTCACCCTAGGCACCACTTGGTGGTACCACTACAGCCCCATTCCGAAAGCTGGAAATGATAGTCCTAGGGGCCCTCTACCTTGCCCCAGTAATGATTTGAAGCACACTTCAAAGATAAGGGGTATAATAGCCGACCTTTAACCGGCCTGTTTATTAAAACAAAAAGAGGAAAGCAACAAAGTTCAGGTTAGCTTACTGGCCCTATGTCTTCCCCGGGACCCTTTGAAAACCTGGCAAGTGGTCCTCCCTTTGGTCCTTAACCTTTCACTAGTGTTACTTTGTTCTAGTAGCCAAAGATGGTTTCAAAATGAATGCTTGAAATACGCCCCCCACCCTAGGCACCACTTGGTGGTACCACTACAGCCCCATTCTGATAGCGGGAAATGATAGTCCTAGGGGCCCTCTACCTTGCCCCAGTAATGATTTGAAGCACACTTCAAAGATAAGGGATATAATAACCGACTTTTAACCGGCCTGTTTATTAAAACAAAAAGAGAAAAGCAACAAAGTTCAGGTTAGCTTACTGGCCCTATGTCTTCCCCGGGACCCTTTGAAAACCTGGCAAGTGGTCCTCCCTTTGGTCCTTAACCTTTCACTAGTGTTACTTTGTTCTAGTAGCCAAAGATGGTTTCAAAATGAATGCTTGAAATACGCCCCCCACCCTAGGCACCACTTGGTGGTACCACTACAGCCCCATTCTGAAAGCTGGAAATGATAGTCCTAGGGGCCCTCTACCTTGCCCCAGTAATGATTTGAAGCACACTTCAAAGATAAAGGGTATAATGGCTGACCTTTAACCCGTCTATTAAAACACAAAGTGAAAAATAACAAAGTTCAGGTTAGCTTACTGGCCCTATGTCTTCCCCGGGACCCTTTGAAAACCTGGCAAGTGGTCTTCCCTTTGGTCCTTAACCTTTCACTAGTGTTACTTTGTTTTAGTAGCCAAAGATGCTTTCAAAATGAATGCTTGAAATACGCCCCCCACCCTAGGCACCACTTGGTGGTACCACTACAGCCCCATTCCGAAAGTTGGAAATGATAGTCCTAGGGGCCCTCTACCTTGCCCCAGTAATGATTTGAAGCACACTTCAAAGATAAGGGGTATAATAGCTGACCTTTAACCGGCCAGTTTATTAAAACACAAAGTGAAAAACAACAAAGTTCAGGTTAGCTTACTGGCCCTATGTCTTCCCCGGGACCCTTTGAAAACCTGGCAAGTGGTCTTCCCTTTGGTCCTTAACCTTTCACTAGTGTTACTTTGTTTTAGTAGGCAAAGATGCTTTCAAAATGAATGCTTGAAATACGCCCCCCACCCTAGGCACCACTTGGTGGTACCACTACAGCCCCATTCTGAAAGCTGGAAATGATAGTCCTAGGGGCCCTCTACCTTGCCCCAGTAAGGATTTGAAGCACACTTCAAAGATAAGGGGTATAATAGCTGACCTTTAACCGGCCCGTTTATTAAAACACAAAGTGAAAAACAACAAAGTTCAGGTTAGCTTACTGGCCCTATGTCTTCCCCGGGACCCTTTGAAAACCTGGCAAGTGGTCTTCCCTTTGGTCCTTAACCTTTCACTAGTGTTACTTTGTTCTCGTAGCCAAAGATGTTTTCAAAATGAATGCTTGAAATACGCCCCCCACCCTAGGCACCACTTGGTGGTACCACTACAGCCCCATTCTGAAAGCTGGAAATGATAGTCCTAGGGGCCCTCTACCTTGCCCCAGTAATGATTTGAAGCACACTTCAAAGATAAGGGATATAATAGCCGACCTTTAACCGGCCTGTTTATTAAAACAAAAAGAGAAAAGCAACAAAGTTCAGGTTAGCTTACTGGCCCTATGTCTTCCCCGGGACCCTTTGAAAACCTGGCAAGTGGTCCTCCCTTTGGTCCTTAACCTTTCACTAGTGTTACTTTGTTCTAGTAGCCAAAGATGGTTTCAAAATGAATGCTTGAAATACGCCCCCCACCCTAGGCACCACTTGGTGGTACCACTACAGCCCCATTCTGATAGCGGGAAATGATAGTCCTAGGGGCCCTCTACCTTGCCCCAGTAATGATTTGAAGCACACTTCAAAGATAAGGGGTATAATAGCTGACCTTTAACCTGTATATTAAAACACAAAGTGAAAAACAACAAAGTTCAGGTTAGCTAACTGGCCCCTTCCTTTGCCAGGGACCCTTCAAAAATAGGCAAGTGGTTCTCTCTAAGGTCCCTAACCTTTCACTAGTGTTACTTTGTTCTAGTAGGCAAAGATGCTTTCAAAATGAATGCTTGAAATACGTCCCCCACCTATGGCACCACTTGGTGGTACCACTACAGCCCCATTCTGATAGCGGGAAATGATAGTCCTAGGGGCCCTCTACCTTGCCCCAGTAATGATTTGAAGCACACTTCAAAGATAAGGGGTATAATAGCTGACCTTTATCCTGTATATTAAAACACAAAGTGAAAAACAACAAAGTTCAGGTTAGCAAAATAGCCCCTTCCTTTCCCAGGAACCCTTCAAAAATAGGCAAGTGGTTCTCTCTAAGGTCCTTAACCTTTCACTAGTGTTACTTTGTTCTAGTAACCAAAGATGCTTTCAAAATGAATGCTTGAAATACGATCCCCACCTATGGCACCACTTGGTGGTACCACTACAGCCCCATTCTGATAGCGGGAAATGATAGTCCTAGGGGCCCTCTACCTTGCCCCAGTAATGATTTGAAGCACACTTCAAAGATAAGGGGTATAATAGCTGACCTTTATCCTGTATATTAAAACACAAAGTGAAAAACAACAAAGTTCAGGTTAGCTAACTGGCCCCATCCTTTCCCAGGAACCCTTCAAAAATAGGCAAGTGGTTCTCTCTAAGGTCCTTAACCTTTCACTAGTGTTACTTTGTTCTAGTAGGCAAAGATGCTTTCAAAATGAATGCTTGAAATACGGTCCCCACCTATGGCACCACTTGGTGGTACCACTACAGCCCCATTCTGATAGCGGGAAATGATAGTCCTAGCGGCCCTCTACCTTGACCCAGTAATGATTTGAATCACACTTCAATGATAAGGGGAATAACAGCTGACTTTTAATCCATATATCAATAGACAAAGTGAAATACAACCAAGTTCAGGTTACCTAACTGGCCTTTTCTGTGAAAAAGTTGACAAGGGATACTCCCTAAGGCCCTTAACTTTTTTCCAGTTTAGTGTTAGTTTGTTCTAGTGGTCAATGATGGTTGAAAAATGAAAGCTTGAAATATGTTCCCCACCGTTGGCACCACTTGGCGGTGCCACTACAGCCTCATACCGATTGCGGGAAATGATACTCCTAGAAATCTATCTTGTCACAGTAATGATTTAAAGCACACCACTCTTATAAGATAAGAGGTATGATAGCTGCTTGAAATATGTAACCCACCTTTGGCACCACTTGGTGGTACCACTTCAGCCTAATTTTCATGGCCGTATATAATAGCCCTGTGGACCCTTTACTTTGTGCCAGTAATTGTTCGAAGCACATTTCAAGGATAATAACTTAAAATAGATTAAATTACCTTCAAACCCTTATCAATGTAAATATTAGGAGTAAGCAAATTTCAGGTTAGCCTTTTGGCACCATCATGTTTCTGAGACCCGTAAAAGAGCTTAAAAGGGATTCTCCCGGAAGTACTTAACCTATTTCCAATGTTGGTTTGTTCTTAAGCGGTCAAAGATGGTGACATTTTCTCTTTTTTTGTGTGTTTGTTTGTTAGTTTTGAAACCGCATAATTTTCCTTATGCAGGTGAGCTTAACTGCCTCCAAGTGTTTGAATTATTAAATAATTAAGCGTTGCATTAATTATCTAATTATTAATTATAAATTGTCGAAAATGAGGCATTAAACAGTATTGCGTCAGAGTACTCTCAGTCCTTTGATGAATTTCCTTAGTGGCTGCTAGCTTCTACGGGCTTAATGGCTGCTGTTATTGGCTGCTAGCTTCAGTCTAGTATCAAAACATACTCTAAAGAAATCTAATAAGATTTTAAATTTTTATTTTAGAGTTCACACGCAGTCTTTAACCAGGGGCCGTATGATTAATCCAGCTATTTAAAGTGAATCAGGTAAAACCGACGCATCATTTTCAGGTATAGCTCAACGACAAGGTAAGCGATTATTTGATTTTCCTTTTAAATGACTTTCTGGGCTTGAAAAAAAATAAATAATAAGTAATGACAATAAATGAATTATAACAATAAATAAATAATAATGAATAAAAAAAATATAAAAACATAAATGTATCGTAATCCTAATATTATACAATGTTGGACTATTTCATTCATGGCAAATAACTTTTTTATGTATAATAAGTGTCCCCCTCTCTCTTTCTCTCTCTATATATGCATGTGTATATAGAGTATAAATAAGATATTGTCTTTAATCAGGTCTTTAAACCCAAGAGAAGTCTTTAGAAAATTCTATTTGTAAACCATGAGATCAGGGAATTTCCCCTGTTTACCCCGAGTATTGTTGACATACTTGACCTGCTTTATCTCTTTAAATTGCAAGTGTATGTAATATCATACATCTACTCAGAATACACACACACACACACACCCTCACACACACACACACACCCTCACACACATATATATATATATATATATCCTTTACTCATTTCTGATTCAAACAATGCTGTATAATTATAACAATTATTTTAAAGGTTAAAATTTTCTAAATTGACAATTCGTCTGTCAAAAATCTTTCTTTTCCTTGTTTTTGAAATTTTTCACGTGAACGCAGGTCTTCATTATACCCCCGCTCGAAAAGAGGGGGGGGGGTATATAGTGACTGGGGTGTCCGTCCGTTTGTCCGTCTGTTACGTTTGGGGTACCCATTTCTTATCCGCCACTCTTCTAATACCAATTTAATTTAATGAGACTTTCACAGAATCTTTGTTACATAGTGCCATTGTGCACCTCCTATTATACTTTTTGATCGAACACATATTTTGGGTTTCCCATAGCAAAACATGGACACTGCCATTCTTTCTGTAATATTGAAGGGTACCCATCTCTTATCCGCAACTCCTCCTATACCACTGAATAAGATTAAATGATACTTTCACAGATTCTTTATTACATAGTGCCATTATGCACCTTCTATTTTACTTTTTTTCAGGTCTCCCATAGCAAAACATGGATTTTGCCATTATAATCATATGGGAGGCGGGGGGTATCATTTAGTGAGCTAAGTACTCACAGTACCTCTAATTTGATGAAGGTTTCTGTGAGGTTGTTACATAAGATATTTATTTAAGGCCATTTTACCAATTGTTGGCCATTTATCAACATACATAAATCAGCATTTATATATGTTTATTATAGGTTACCAAAACCAGAAATGGCAAACGCACAATCTGATAAAACCCTAATTACAAGCCAACAATCACCGAGAAGCTCGGCGTATGATAGAAGTAAGCAATTTGACGTCTGCATTATGACGTGTAATGACGTGAACTGCCACAAATCCACAGTCAGATCACTAGTTTCTTCTTGTAAGGACGTCAGACTGAATGTTTCTCATTTGCCGTTGACAAGTATTCAGTATTTGGAAATACAGAATGACACTGCCATTGTCACAGTAATTATTGTTTGTAAACACAGTGAGAAAGAGTTCAAAGATAAATTAAGAAAAATGCAAACAGAAACTGCAGTTGTTACGGGAAGTATTGGTAAAGTCAAATCTTCAGTTTTCAAAAATACCATCTCCAATGTTGAAAACGAAGCTAATATGGACAGGCTTTTCAATCAAATAAGAACAGCTTTGTCAGAACACAGTCAATATGATGACGTCAGACTAGAGAACCCCTACACACAAGGTATCGTAGATGGCACTTCTCCCTCAAGAGAAACGGGAGAAAAGGAGTTGAGCGCTCTAGGATGTTATTCAACTCCCTTTGCAGATTCAGCAGAGTTTTTCAACAGTCGGAGTTTTGATCTGAAAGATTGCAGACCAAACAGAGAAAACACCGAGAAGAAAACAGCTTATACGGAATCTCAAGTAATCGCAGAGCTTACTAAAGAAGATGAAATGGGATACACGCATCTCTTTGACGTCACAAGACAGTCACTCGGGAAATGTATTAATAGAGACAAATTCATTGAAACAAAAACCCTCTTGAATTCAGACAGTTATTCAGGGTCTTATGTGTTTGATGAATATATTTTACCAAAAGAAAAGTACGATGGTAGGTATTCGAAATATACTGAAAACATTTTGAAAATACAACATTTATACATTCAAATCTTATTTGCATATTTTTGTACATGTATATATTTTGTTTTTTGTTTTTGCAGAAAACTTGGAATTAAACGAAATTGTGCTTATGTTTAACAGAGATAGCTGTAGGGACTCATCTGATTTGGAGAGACATATCGTTACCTCCGTGATGAGAATGTGTTTGGAATGCCGGAATTTCCATGGCCTGGTTATTCTTTTAAGGTGTCAAAAGAGAAATATACAACTAAATGCCTTCCGAAATATAGAGCATTTATTGTACACCACAGACATTCGACTTTGCAACACTCAAGATTTGTTAAATGGGATTACAGACCTTCTTGAAATGATTGAACTTTGGTCTGGGAATACAGAACTTCTGTTGCTGCTTTTGCACACCGTGATGGTGGCTTTCTCCATCCTTTTTATGGCATTCAACTCCAGCCTCAATCCTTCCATCAAATCTCCTATTGAACACATTTGTAAGCAACTGATACAGAAAATCAAGAAGGTCGAAAAACTACACACCACCAACGAGATAATGAAGGGGTTGTTTGGGCATTTACAAAAATCAGCGTCTTGCTTTTCCTTTCATTTAAATGAAGTGTCTGTACTTCGGATGGGAAACTGGTCGGACGCGATGAGGAACGCCAATAACAGACAGAAGATAAAAGATGACTTTAAAGTGTTTTCTGAGATAGAGCAGACAACAGTAATATTTGGTCTTATGAATATGGTAGGGATTATGTTGTTGTAAGAAAACTTCATCTTGTTTTTTATTAGCTAATGTGGCAAATTAATGTTCTATTGTTGGTCCATTACTAGGTAATACGTCAGCCGGAGGGAAATCACACTTCCCTCTTTGATATGCTGCATACCTGCTTGAAGGCAACTTTCAATTTAAAGAAAAAGGAAAAGAAAGAGAACTTTGAACTATTTCCTAAGCTTCATCTGATAACGAGAATGATACACAAAAATTTGGAAGTGTCATCTTTTCAAGGTATGTTAAATCCCTTTTTGTATCATGATTCCGTTAGGCAATACATTTGAAATGTCTTTTCATCATTCGTTATTTCCTCTTTTTTATAGCACAACACTGCTTGGACATACTTCATTTATTCATGGATACTGATAGAGTTCACCAATCCATTCGAAGATGCCTTTTAAAGGAAATTGAGAGTTTGTTATTTCACAAAGACAAACAGATAGTCCATGATATATTTACCATGTTGACCAAAAACAATGCACACTCACCTTTTGACCTTAGGCAAATTACAGTTTCACATGTGGAAAAATTACTTCATCCATTGAACATTTCCATTGAGAAAGACACCTGTGTAACCAGTAGTAATGTTCCCATGCCTCCAACCTGGTGTCGATTTTCAGGGATTGTTAATGATAACAAAGACGTGAACATCCACATTCTACAACCATCAAAGAACTGCATAATGAAGGGAATCATGGAGGATTACAGAGAAAGTTCAGTTGAGAAAGATGTTATGAAAGACCATGAGAAACAAAGAGACATGCTCCACTTACTGTGCAGAGAGAGTATGCCGTCTCATGTTCTGTCATTGGTTGGATTTCAGTGTCGACCTTTGCCCCTGTTTTACGTCACTCAAACATCTAGAGACAGTGCGTTGCTTTCAGACTATCTTCTTATCAAAAGAAACATCAAGGACTGGCTCAGTATTCATCGGCTTGGTACTATGGCCGCTGACATTATCAATGCTGTGGATTTCCTTCACTCTAAAGGAATCGTTCACCGAGGTCTCACGACATCTTGCTTCACTATCAACAAGGAGGGACAAATCGTCATATCTTGTCTAGTTACCGCATCTGAGGGCCATAACTCAGAATTTGTAGCAGGTAGTCTCAATATGAGTGAAAAATTCTCGAAAGGGACGTCAAACAAACAAACAAACAAACTGTACTTGATTTTTATCTCTTTTTTGTAGAGTGTAACCATATTCCCCTCAGATGGTCTGCCCCTGAATCGATTCTTTACGACCGATTCAGTACTCTGAGTGATGTTTATATGGTTGGCCAGCTTATTTACGAGCTGTTTACACATGGTTGTCACCCTTATACAGAGTTGTATGGATACAAGTTAGATGACGTATTGCAACTGGTAATCATAATACACATAGCAAAGATATGAAAAGAAAGTCCGTATATTATTATTAAAGAAGTATACTTAACAGTATTTCTATTCAAGTATTATTTTAAGTTGACAATTTTTTTTTCTTTTTTAGATCATCTTCCAGAACCTTGCACCAAGGCAATGGCCATGCATTCCAAGAGAGATCCATGAGATCGTACTAAAATTCGTTGAACCCAATCCTCAAGTCAGACAATCTTTGAATAGCGGCCTTCAACAGCTGAACAACTTTTTAGCCAGAGCTTCATCAGGTGAAAATAATTACTGAAGATTACTTTTTTATATTTATTGTTCATTATATGTTATTGCAGCTTTTATTAGTATCCTAAATAGTGTTTTCCTACGATGCAGAGCGTTTTCAGTCATTAACATCGAAAAAAAAACAATAAAGAGCATTTGTGCGTATTTATTCTTAAAGTTAATCCTAAATGAAATTCTATCAAAACAATTTTCAAAGGGTCCAGAAAAAGACTGAGCAATTCTCACAGAGGGGACATGAAGTATCCAAATTTGGACCACTCACTACCAAAGGAACCGCAGACGGTGAGTATAGAATGCAGCATAACAGATTGACTGAGCTTAAACTAAACTCTAGCGACAAAGCTAAAACAAAAAAAAAATCATGTCATAAAAAAATTTGCATTAATCACATATTGTTTATTGTATTGAAAGACTAGGCTCGACAGCCCATTTTCTCATTACTAGTGTACACTGAATTCAATTTAACTCTTTATGTTTCTGAAATAATATAGAAAGTACTCAGAGTATAATTTAAAGTAACTACTTAGTATTTATCGTTAAAAGAATCTTAATGATACGTGCTTAGATCAATTTCTGTGTCAGGGCCCACATTTGTCGTAAAGGAGTCGGCAAGCCTCGTCATGACGCCAAACGTGGCCCTATCGTGTATACTTTATTTTTCTTACATGCATGCGTACGAATAATTCCTATATTCTTCCATTTCTTCACTTATTTTACGATTTTCTTTCAATGTTTGCATGTAAAATGCATGAGAATATTGCATGTTTATGTTCTCGACATCAGGAACTACCAGAACTTATTAAGCAGCTTAAAAGTCAAAAGGAAAGTGAGTACATGTACTTTGGTGTCTCTCACATATTGAATTCCTAACACAATGAACATTATATATATATACATGTATGTAAAATCCGGATCTTAACTGATTATTTTAATTCAATGCACAATAATATTTATCCAGGAATGTCTTTGATTAACATGTCTAGCATTCTTTCACTTCGAAATCATCACCTCTGCACAGATTTGGATAATACTATCATCCAAATTGTTAAACCTATACTTGTACCTTGTGATGTCCGTTACCAGTGCCCTATCGGAGTTAGTATAGGGTTTATCTCCATTTATACTGCTCTCTTATGTTAAACATGTTTTCTTTAGGTTTTGGGATTAAAGTTTGAGATATTTGAATTTTTTATTATGTTGTAAGTTTTGAATTTATCTTCACCCAGTAAATTGAAAATTTACAATTGGTTTTTGATAAACTTTTTACCTATTTCACCATTTCGCAAATTCTATGGTCGTTATAATGATGTTGTTTGCAAAAACACACATTGTTGAGTCGTATTATGACTAAAACAATTCCCACCTATTGTCAGGCCCTTGTTTTTATACCGGTTTGACTACAAATTACTCTGCTGACCTGATCAATATAGAGAGCTCATGGCGGATGTGACCGGTCCACAGGAGATGCTTACTCCTCTTAAGAACCTGATCCCACATTTTCCCTGTTTTTTGCCCGTTAACAATCTGTATTCAATATTGAATTACTGGACTTTTTCGTTATCATCTTTTTCATTATGGACATAAGTTGGAAATTAAGTCTTGATTAGTAGATTAAGGTTCCCTTTTGATTGAACTATTTCAATTTATCATGTTTGTTTTTTAAGGGAAAATCGAATCTTTGTATAAAGTTGTTGGAGCTGGTAGGGGACATGCATTGCTTCAGCAAAATCTCAAAATGCTTCGTGTATGAAGTTCGTTTTTTTACGAAATGAAGTTTACTGTGACATAAAATAAACAGTTCTTGTAACATTATGTTGTTTTATTTTGAATTTCAATTTGCAAGAGTTGTTCATCAAGAATTTGTATATTGTATACGTTTTTACGAGGTAAAATATTGCGATTTCCTTGGAACAAGGTCTTCACGTGGGGCTTATTTTTACGAAGTTAAGACATTTACGTAATGTGTTACTTTGTTGTTTAGTATGGCACCTTATATGAAACCGTTTGCGTGGTTATAAGTTTTGCAGAACTTTTATAATTTGCAGAAATTTCAAAAATTTTCTCCCCTCGAACTTTTCAACATAAATGTAAACTAGGGACTTATTTTAATGCATTAGAGGCTTACGCTTGCATATGTATAATGTACGTTAGAAATCAAACACAACTTCTTTATTTTGATAAGGTTCCAGAATTCTATCTCCCCCCCCCCCTTTCTCTTTATGTATATTGCTTGTTATGCTTCTTAAATGTTTTCCAGCAATCACTGTATTCTGTTACTATTCTTACAGTATACTTTACAAGCGGGTTTTCACTATCAGATATATACTGTGCCTTAAATTGATCTCTTTCATAAGAATTGAGATTTTTTACCTGAATGCATTTCAGACCCTTTGAAGAGTTACGCTAATTTGCGAAAAACGTTGAGAGGTCCCAGAACAGCCCTTGCCATCACAGAAGGTGATGTAACATCAAGTGATGCTCCAATTGTTCACAAACAGGTCTGTGTAACATTCATTTCACACATTTGCAATAGGTATTAATTAATGTTTTACTTGAATAATTAGTATATTTAAGGGTAATTTTTAAATTCAGAATCAGAAACTGGAAATCCAAGAACCTATAACTCAGAAGTTCTACGAAGTGTCGTTTACTGAATTGAGCAAGTCTTCTCTTCAAGATGTACTGAATATATTAAAATGGCCACCTAGTCTAGAGAGGACGGAGTCATATACTTTGGTATTTCATCCATTCATTTAATCATATTAGAATGCAGAATTTTCTAGCTTTTTTGTAATCCTGCTTAAAGAAGTTAATTCATAAGTATTGTAGGAGATGGACATCACATTTCCACCTGTTAAACTGTAGCTTTCTATGTTTATTTGCACAACCATGACCAGATCATATCTCTGTAATACCGAAACACCATACTATATGACAAACAGCTTCTGTTTTGGTCCTGGCCTTATGTCAGATAGGGATATTCAAAATAATTTAATTGCAAAAAATGCTAAATTTGCTTAAAATTTCCTTTGGAATTTGAGCATGCTATTGTTTGAAAGTTAAATCAGCAAAGTCAAGGATTCTAATAGAAATGAGCACTGGTACTTTTACTTGTGATGTTTACACCATAACATTATTTTTGAATTCAAGTCTTGCATCACCTAAAGGTCATTGGGGAAAACAGACCGATGCTTGGCTAGGGATAACAGAAGTATCAAAATATTGTGGAGTTTTGGTAAAAAGTACCTTTCATGTTTTTAACAATAAAATATTTTAAAGCATTACAGTTGTAATGTTGGAGAGACACTTTTGCAACTCTCTCTGAGTAGATGCTATGGAAATCCAGATGACCAGGACAACAATATCAAATACACTCTTATTATTCACCACCTTGTCCAGTTTATGTGTGGTCTACACGACCGTGGCTGGCTGTCACGTGATATCTGCTGTCGCCATCTTTATTATGATCCCCAGAAAAAGAAGGTTATCCATTCTGTTTTACAGTGTTTTGACTAGTGAAGTTTATCACTGCTGTTGATGATGAAATGTTTCAAACATTTGTCTTGTTTACAGGTGTTCTCTCCACGACTAGGACGTATGGTATTTCTTAATCCCGGCGAAATTCTTGATGATAGTGTCATTGATGAAGTATTTTCTGATCGGATAAATTGGTAATCATTTGATTTGCTTCAGCTGAATATGAAATGTTAAATTATATTTGGTATTGACATTTAATACATGAAACATTCTTATTATTGCAGGTACCCAGTAGAGACACTACAGAATGGTCAATATTCTAAAGAGGGTGATATTTACATGCTTGGAATGGCAATATATGAATTTTACATGGGACTTGAAATAAATCTGCAAAATCCAGTGTCTACGTCGCTTAGCTGTGTGCCTTTCTGCAGAATCCCAAAGGAAGAGGTAAGGCTATTATTTACACACTAAATTGTCGACGGATTTTTCCCTTATTTCCCGATCATGACAAGAAGCACACAGCGGGTGACTGGTCGGCAGGGGATGGTCACTCCTCCATGGCACCTGATCCCATCTCTGATGTTTTAGAGGTCCTTGTTTGCTCTGTTCCAAAATTTGTATTGTTTAATGGACTTTTGAGCTTGAGTACTGTTCGTTATCTCCATATATTTCATCCCCTATCTCCCCTCCCCTACCTTTCTCTCTCTCTCTCTGATATCTTGCACCTAAAACCTCATGATCAGTACAAAGGAAAATATTCGTTTCTTTTACAGTTGTTAGGACACATTTTGTCCGGTGAGGTTCCACAGCAGCCCATGTATTGCCCTGATGACCTGTATAAGATTATGATAAAATGCTGGAACAGGGACCGAACACAGAGACCAACATGCACAGACGTTCTAGAGATTACAACCAAGTAAAAGACACGTATTTGTATAAAAAATATATTGTTTTACTAATTTGTTATTCATATATATAATTCTACAGTAAATTGTGTCATACAATCATATAAATCCTTATATAATTATATTTCAATTATCTGATATTCTCCTTTAGATTACTATCCTTACATGAAAATGGTATGGATGATTTCTTCAGTGATGCCATTTATGAGGAGCTCCCTGATCCCGTACTTCCGCCTAGAAACCGCAAACCCGATGATTTGCCCAGTCAACACTCAGATCCTGAGCCTTGTGTACCAAATAGTGATATCCAACGAGAACTTTCTAAATTGTCCAATGTATTTGATGGATTCCAAAAAATTGTCAAGCCATCATATAACACTAGTGCTAGTAAAACGGTGTTTCCTAATTATAAGGAAAATCCTTTATATATGAGTACGTCAAACTTTGACAGAGCAGATACCAAACGCAGCCTAACAAGACAGAAATTTAGAAAACAAAAGACACCTAGTTTAAGAAGTGTGTCATCAGAAGTTTCAGAAAACATCATGTCTTGTGGTAATCCAAGTTCAGACAGTATTTCATCTTTGGCAAATCCCAGCTCAGCTAATTATAGTTCAGACAGTGCGTTATCGTGGGCGAACACGAGCTCTAGTGATATTGACATCCCTAGAACTAGATCTGGTTTTCTAACTACTGCTTGTACATCTTTAGATGGAGACAGTGCAAAAGAGGAAGCGATTTTACAGCACGGAGGTGTCATTGTGAAGAAGTGCCCAATACAGCAGGGAGGTGTCATTGTAACCGAATATCCAGCACAGACGGACAGCAATGAACTCCCAAACGAAACGGGAGATGTAGAGGAAATCGGTGCAAATAAAACTAATTTCCAGGATTCATCGGATGATGATTATATTGACTTTGAGATGTTTAAAGATAATAGAGAAGATTATCTGAACCCTCTTTATCCTGATTCGAAGCAACAGTGAATGTTTAAGAACAGTACTCGAAAAAATAAAAGGGTTCCTAGTAACCTTAATTTAGCTAATATAAATATGTTCTTACATCTACAGAATGTATATGCTTATGAAATACTAACAAAATGGAATGATTAAATATGTGTAAAACTACAGTTTACTTCATAAACATTGCATATATTGCTATGATCGAGAAAAGTCATTGAACTGGAAATAAAAGACCAAATAAAATGAATATATAGTAGACTGACAAAATAGTATATCAAATTGAATGTTGAGTAAGTGTAAGTTCTAAATATGAAACATATAAGGCAGACTCTGTCTATCTTTTATTTCGAGTTCAAAGGATGTATCAAATCAACGTAGGAACGAAATAAAATTAGCAATTAAAAACGCAGTCGATATATCTAAATGTTCTTGAATAATTTCTGCTTCTTCCTTTCGTCAATAAACAGGTCTGCACCGCATTGTCACCAAACTGTACTCTGTTCCTTTGAAAGGTTGAAGAAAGTCAATTCTTGGATTATACATAACAACAGAATAGAGTCTGGATTTGTGATTATAAATATTTCCAATCATAGCCTTTCTAAGCTGTCACGTTTTACAGAAGACAAGAATTCTAAAGAAATCCATCTGTTTCTTAAACTTAAATTTGCCAACAAGGGTCAAATATATAGGAGAAAACCATGACACTTTGTCAGAATGGACAAAAAAAAAATAAGATGGACATTGCGTGAAAATCGTGTTTAACGGTTGAGGGGCAATTTGAAAACAATCTATCCTTCTGTCTTCAGTAATTCTGAAACGAAATAAAAAACATAGATTACACGATCAATATGAACTAATCCTAACATAGATAACACGATCAATATGTACTAATCCTAACATAGATAACACGATCAATATGTACTAATCCTAACATAGATAACACGATCAATATGTACTGATCCCAACTAAAAAAAACGGTGACAACATAGTGTTTATAGGGATCATTATTACAATAGCATTTTAGACAAATATGGATTTAATAACAAGGATATCAACAGTCTCGTTTGAAGTTAACATTTCGTAAGTTATATGGTCAATACAATGAACTTGTCAGCAAAAACGATCTATCATTATGTCGAATGCTGACTGGAATTTTTCATACTAATTGTAAGGCCATTATTTACACAATGAATTGTCTAGGGATTTTTCCGTTTTTCCGATCATGAAAAGGAGCACACGGTGGTTGTGATCGACCGACAGGGAATGCTTACTCCTCCTTGGTACCAGATCCCACCTCTGATGCTTTTAGAGGTCCGAGTTTGCTCTACTCCCAATTTATATTGTTTCAATGGACCTTTGAGCTTGATTGCTGTTTGTTATCTCCATATTGTATTCTACAAATCGTAGTTCAACTTAAACTCATGTATCCCTTTCTAGGAAGTGAAATATAGAGATAACGAACAGTATTCAAGCTCAAAAAGGTCTATTAAAACAATACAAATCGGGAGCAGAACAAACACGGACCTCCAAAAACATCAGAGGTGGGATCAGGTGTCATGGAGGAGTGAGCATCCTCTGCCGACCGGTCACATCCGCCGTGTGGTCCTTGTCATAATCGGTAAAGACCGGAAATATGGCGTCTCCATATGAGTGAAAAATTCTCGAGAGGGACGTTAAACAACATACAATCAATCAATCCAGGTGATAAGGGCACATTGCTGCACAAGTAAGGGAAGTTGACGATTGAAAAGTTATAGTTATCACGTTTATCATAAAGCTTTGTTGTTGGATTACCATTTAGGTCTTTTCTAGCAAAACGTCCAAACACGAAACCGATGTGTCAGACCCCGCGGTATCTTCCATTTCAGGCCCACCGGGATATATCGTGTCGACATATGAATGGAAATAACTATTGTTAATTGATAATACGTCGTCGATATATCTAAATATTGAGTTGAAGGCCACAGCAAGCGATTTCTTTTTCGCATGTACAAGCTTTTGAATAAATTCTGCTTCATATGAATACAAAAGTAAGCCTGTTATTGGTACGCATGGAAATTCCAACAGATTGTTGGAAGACCTGGTCTCCAAAAAACACATAAATATTGTCAATCAGAAATTCGAGCATCTTTTTAATATCAACTTCAGAGTACTTTTGTGTACACTCAGAATGTTTTTTTTTAACAAAATTTTACAAATGACCAATGACAAGGTATGTAAAGGATGATGTTACATAACTGCTATCTGGGGCCCCTTTTTCTACGACGAATTATATTTAATCTACAACGAATTTGATAGTTTTCAAACATGAGTGAATAAATACAACGCCTTTTCAATAGTTTAAATAGTTCCGACACATTTTTAATTATAAAGATTACTGCATTATCTATGATTTTTCAGACCCTATGACAGCAAAATTCGGCCTGGTTTGTGATAGTATGTTCCTTCATGAAAAGAGAATAGGCGGGTCTTAGTACAACAGAGGGATATGCATGTCCGAGGAATCTACCTTATATGACTATTGTTATTATTTCGCACATAGTCGCTTACCGAGAACAATTTGTCCAATCCGATGACAGAACGACAAAACATGCTGGTTTACTACATTTTTACATTTTATCACAGGCACGTGGCTTAGGTCAATTTACACAATATCTCTACTACATTTCAATTTTTTAATGGTCAGTCAAGACTAGTTATACAAAATAATACGCATGGAACCTCTGTGTTTACCGTTTTTGGTCAAGAAATGCACATGAAACTTCTATTCACTGATTCTCGGGAATACGTGTAGACCTTGCGAATTGCCTACCATACGCTTTACAAACTTTGAACTATGTATATTTATAAATCAATTGTTTGTAATGTGAGCTGGGAAATTGTAGATTCGTGTCTAATTTCTGACTCAAATGCATAAAAAATTGTTTATCGGAAAGCAGGTAAAAAAACAACCTTTTTTCCAAGCATAAAATGTCCTTAGTATTTTTGGTGTACTCACTAATAATGCAACTCATTTAGCTGATTGGTCAGTTAGAAAGTATCGCCAGTGCCTCGATTTGCATATGAATTTATTCTTACGTCAGAAAAAATAGTTTCTTCGATCTGGTCATAATGGGAAAGGCCAGCTAGATTTTACAATTTTTTAAAAACAACATGTGAGCGCAGTTAGGTTCATTTTTCTCCTTTCACATATAGGTAGATTTCAATAAAATACAGTGACCAGCCAAAGGAGAAAAATGTACCTACTTGCGCTCGTATATTTTAAGGGCTTCAAAGAGTGGGGCGGGGCCAAAATTCAATGGGAATTGGATGTAAACATGGTACCCCTACTCAAAATAAAGACATATATCTTCCAAATTATGTTTCTATTTTCGGTAAAAGTAGTATTTTATGAGGGTAAACATGTCAGTGATTAAGTGCATGCAAAAATTAGAGTAAAATTTATATATTTAAATTTTTGTCAATTTACCGGGGGCCGTATGTCACATCATCCTTTACGAGTTCCATTTTTATTGAAAAAGCAGCTGTCAATGATGTCAAAAAGTCTGGATTTTAATTTATCGTGGGGAAAGGAGGAAATTCTTCAAAATCATAGTGTTAGATTTGAACATTTTTAATATTTACAACAAACAATTTGAATTTGAATTAATATACTTATACTGGATTCCTTATAACATTAGAAAAATCCTTACAAAGATACCTACCGAGTTCTAGTAAAGTTCTACTACTATGTCTCCTCCTTTATTCCTCGCAAAAATCCTAACGAAAGTGAAGGAGAAACTTCATTAAATATTGTGTATCAAAATATTTAGAAATCAGTAGGAAATGAGAATCCAAATTCAAAATCAAAAGCATCAAAACGTACGATTTTTCAAGTGTTTATACAACCATTCCCCACAATAAACTAAAGACCAGACTTTTTGACATCATAGGCAACTGCTTTTTTAATAAAAATTGAACTCGTTAATTTGCATATCTTGTCATTTGTCATCTGCAAATTTATTTTGTTAAAAATGTTCTGAATTTTTCACAAAACCTTCAGGGTTGATATTAGAAATATGCTTGAGTTTCTGATTGACAATCAATCTCATTGACAATATCTATGTATAGTTTTCGGAGACCAGGTCATACGACAATCTGTTGAAATTCTCATGGGCACTTATTGTTCCCAGATATAAGCAGACCGGTTTTTTTTAAAATTAATATGAGGCAGAATTTATTCAAAAAAACTTCTAGAAGTCTCTTGTTGTAGTCTTTAATTCTACATTAGGATATATCGACAACGTTTTATCAATTAACAATATTCATTTTCATACCCATTTTCATTGATTCGATATATCCCATCGAACTCGAAAAGAAAAGACACCTCTAAGTCTGACACATCTGTTCCGTATTCGGATGTTCGAATAAAACAATGCAGACTATTGTCAAATAAGTTGATGATACAATGATATCAACAATCTCGTTTCAAATCAACATTTTGCAAATTCTATGGTAGATACAATGACCTTGTTTGCAAATACGATCCGTCGTGAAGTAGAACGTTGACTGAAGTCTTCCATGCAAAATGTTTGGCCATTATTTTCATACTGCATTTTCTACGGATTTTTCCGTTGCCCGATCATAACAAGGAGCACATGGTAGTGTGACCAGTGTATTCCGTATGAGTGACATAGGTTCTAAGTATTTTAAGTGACCTGGGTGTTGAGAGGACTCAATCTAATCGGATTTCAGGATGCAACACATTTTTGGAAGCATTATTAACCACGAGAACAGCAGGTCTGTCTTAGAAAATTAAATGCCAAGGGGGAGGTGGGTTCTTAAAAGTCACATGTGATTGATAATTTAATGTTGATTTACGCCATTTAATAATTTTTAACCCAGATAAAGAGGTCGTCTGCTTTAGGTGAAGTGTAACAATTTTGATTTATGCATGGTATTTCATTATTGACCAACGCCTACCGTGGGACAAGATCTCCTTTTTAAGATAATACCCAAAGGTCCATGACTTTTACTTTAAATGTTGAGGATCTGGCAAAGGAACAGTCACAACCCACGTTAAACACCTTAGTTTTTACGCGGCACTGGGAACAAGAATTGAACCCTCAGGCCTCAAGAGTTCATAGTGAGCTTCAAACCCTTAGGGCACATTATATACCTGGGATGTTGTAGAAATCTGTTTATCCATGGATATACTTAAAGTTCTGATATGCGTAACGGAAGGCACCGTTGACCCACCCCCTTTTTATGGGCTGCCGTTAAAAAGTAGCAGGGCTGCAAGGACATGACTTTTATATATACATTTGTGTGTTATAGTTTAGATAGCATTTGTAGTTAAATATATTTAACATGCGTAATGAAATGGAATCATAGCAAATTTTACGATGTTGTTTCATTTCACGTAAAAGTATATATTCTTATACAACCATTTTGAGTTTTATGTACTCACTACTCGAATGAAAATGCGTCAACGCTTGAAGTTGAACTATCTGCAAATTTGGAATAGAACTTCTTTACCTTATGCATATGATTGTAGCAATTTACAAACAAGTCGCTAATAAATGGACCGCATTCTATTGAAAAAATGAAAACTTCTTTGATCAATGGCCCAATTATCTGGATCATATTATTATTGAAATCCAATAAACATCTAATACTTTTCTGTACATAATACGTTTTGACGATGGCAAAAGTTATAGCATGCAATTCTCATTCATTCTTCCCACTTCAATGATTTTTTCCGTATTTTGATTATCCGCATTGACTTTCATGCATGTACCTTCCAGTTCTACCTTAAATGAGACTAAGGTCAATTCAATACCTTGAGTTCTCTCCAAGATGAACTTCTCTTGGATTCCTCCTCTGTCTACAGTCTATGAAAAATCTTACTAAGAATTTGTTAAAACAACAACCAGCGCCTGCGTGATCGCTTGCGTCGATGTAAATGAGTCTTTCTGGTAATACATACTCTTTAAAAATTTTCTTAAAAGATAATCACATATAAATTAATTTTAAAAACAGAGATCGCAGCAACTGTTTCATTGGACAACTGAAAAAAAAGTGTCCCACGATTTTTTTGAACATATGGACAAATGCATTTGCTTTGTCGTAAATCTGCACACTGCACCCGAGCTTGCTAAAAAGATATTATTTCCCCTGTAACTTGAGCTAATATTCTTGCAGACACGCACAAAAAAAAATTTCAAGTTTCTCTAACAAATCTAGAAAATTTTTCTCGGATACTTTTTTGCAATCCAAAGTACCTTGAAGAAGTTTGTGAATTCTCCACACGAAAAAGATCCTTCCACATTACTGCTTTCGAACATGGCTTGCTGTTTCTATCTCAAGGCTTCTTATCCTTAGTTTCTTTCCTACGTTTGATGGCGTGGGATTCTGCTTTTTGTAGTTTTGCCAATTCGTCAGGACCATTAACAAAATCATCCCCCAGATATTCTTCGAGCGTATCCCATTCATTTTTGTCTGCTATTTTAATGTATTTCGTTCCGATAATTTTTTCTTTTGCCTGTTTCACAATTTCACGATCCTCTTCAATCCTACCAAACTTGAAATAATCTTCTGCCAGTTGTAATGCGTCTATTCTTTCGGAGTTAAAGTCAAAGTAGTTTTTACAACCTGAGTATTTGAAGTGTACATTGCTTTTACTGTCCGGTTTCTTAAGAACCAATTCACGTCTAATATCGGATACCTGTTCCTCTAATTCGTTTCTGAAAATGGCCCTTTCATCTCTTAAAACTGACTTCAGTCTTGATGAAAAAAGACTTAAAGCTTCTTCTATGGTAATATTTCTCTCCGTAAATTGACTAGAGTCCTCCCAAGGCGGTTCTTTTTCACGTGCTCTTTCCTCGTGTTCGATACCAATATTCGTGGCATTGTTGCTATTTATAGCTTAGCAGTACTAGAATGACCAAAACACCCTGAGACTGGATTTAAATACCTATGACCTAAGCACTCAGAAATAAGTGCGCAAAAACATTACAGTTAACATTTATAAATATTATGAAAAAGAAATTTAAGTGCATTTTATGCTAAATTTGATTAATGTATACATAAATGTATATATAAATGTATACAGGGAAATTTTCGCCTTCATTTTATTTTCGCCCCTTTTGCCGTTCTCACAGGTGGGCGAATTTAAAACGGGGCGAATTCAAAACAAACACGGGATAATTTCTTAAACAGAATTGTGACTGCGCAAATTTAAAACAGGGTTTGCAAGTGCGTAAGAACAAAAATAACAAGGGGCGAAAATATCCCTTATACAGTATTTCTTGTAAATTAAAAAAAATAACTTTTGTGGCTTCTTCGCTACTTGAGTACAAGGGAGCTAGTTTACCCTAGAGGCAAACGCTTATGTGCGGGTATTAATGTCAGCATTTTTTAATAGTTTCAGTTTACTTTTATTCTACTTGTTCATTGAAGTGTGGTCAGTGACAGCTCTTTAAATCTCTCAATATTTTCAATTTAAACTCTTTATCAGATCCTGATTATGTGTTCCGTTTTACGTAAGTATAATTTATTTACAACATATACTAGTAAATAAATAATTAATAAATTCAGTGAAACTTGACGAAGTTTTTGCACCTTACTTTATTATTTTCATATATTTAAAATATCAAAATCGTCACAGGAACTGAGAGGAATAAGAAAAAAGATTATGAGGAAGTAAATTTAAAAAAAAAAGATAGGGAAAGCCCCGAATATTTGATCGATTAATGAAGACAGTCTATAAGGTTAATTGAACAATGATGCTTAATAAAACAAACACATTTAACCAGAATATTTTGGTATGTCTGAGACATCCATTATTTATCAATTAATAATATTTATTGTTATTAAGGACATTGTTTCAATTAATTAAATGTATAAAACAAGCCTTTTTTTAAAAAAAATGTTTTTATTCAAATATAAGCAAGTGCACGTAATTAATTTTCAACTCTAATATATTTGATGTACAAGCCTTACATGCAATTGTATTGAACAGGAAGTAATACCGTATATCCGGTTTTTTTCGCGTGTTGCAAATTTTGCGAAATAAGGGTAGATTTGTACAGTTTTTATTTTGCGTAAGTTATTTTTTGCGACTTGAAAAATCAAATTAAAAAAAGGTAACGTTTTTATGGCACACAATAACCGATATAATTTCTGCGTGTTTTATTTTTTGCGAATTAAAAATGATCGCAAAAAATGCGAAAATAAGATCATCTCGAAAAAACCGGATATACGGTATTATTGGAAAAAAACTCTTCCAAATTTAAACCAATATATATGCTGAGGGACAAAATAAAAAAGAGTGTGTGTACATGTATAACTTTTGTATTATTTATTATGTCAGACAATTTATTTTGGCTTGTTTTTTTGTTGTTGTTTAACGTCCCTTTCGAGAATTTTTCACTCATATGGAGATGCAACCACTTGCCGGTGGAGGGCTGCAAATTTAGACTTATACTCGGCACTTAGCTCCATTGAGCAGTGAGGGATTTTTTTTCGCGCAAGCATCTACTGCGACACTGGACCTCGGTTTATACGGTCTTATCCGAAAGACACGTCCCGTAGTGGGATTCGAACACGAGGATCAACTTCTTACACCGCAAATCTAGAGCAAACGCTCTAACCACTGCGCCACGCGGGCGACGTCAGACAAATTAAAGGGTATTGAATGTTGTATATTTCCAATGGATTTCATAAAGAAAATTACACTGAATGTAAATATTAAATTATAGACAGTCAGTATTATAACGACAGGGTAGGTAGGACGCTTCAAAACATAATATATATACATAATCCAAAGTATGAGAAAGAAATCCACACAAGCATTCAAATAATAAAAAATAACAGAACGCCGATTAAAACTCTACCGGTTTCAATAATATCCACGAGAGTTTTGAAATTACATTCAGTGTAATTTTCTTTATGAAATCCATTAGAAATCCACGATGTTCAAATCTCTATAACATACGCAAAACCTTGTCACCGGGAGGTAGAATACACAGTTGGAACTATATGCATTTTCCATATATAGGAACACCAAAATGTATATTATTTTGACTCAATTTAATAATAATAAAAAAACAAAATAAAAAAAAACAACAACCCTGTTAAATCAAAGTAAAATACAATAACTGAGCGTTTAAAATTAATTTGTCATTTTTTCCTCTCGGAGTGTTCATTTGCGTTATCTAACGTCACAAACGGCTCTTACGTCTATTAAGCACACCGGTTCTGAAAGGCGCTAAATTCATAATAAAGATTAACGAAATAAACAATTATGAAAAGAGAAAAATTAGAGAATGTAAATATAAGCATTGAATTCTTACTTTTGGATGTCGTCGCTAACTCGCGGTATTCAATTTGTCGGCACGGCCAGGTGTGTTGTAAGACCGAAGACATTCAAAAATTAGATTCAATGCTTAAACAAACATTTCAAAGTATATTGTGACGTCGTGTAACGTCAAATAAGTGTTGCGCTTAAGCAAAGTTCATTATGATGTCATTATATTACGTTTTTACGTAATAATTTAATTCTGGTTGTAACGCGGTATTTCATTGGATAAAAAATTTACTTTATATCATATCTAAATTGGGTTGCCTACGTAACAATGACTTGTGTGAAAAACGTATCGATCCGCCTGACGTTGCATTCAAATTTTGTACAAATTGAAGTCATTCTTTAAAGGCAATCATTTTTTTTCCTACACCAAATGAATGAAAATTAAATTATAAGCATTGAATTTAATAGCTACCCAATTCATACGGTATAAACTGGGTTGGAACAGTTTGCGCTTTAACTGTCTTAGGAGCCAACATGGCTGAAAGCGCCAACAGTAAAGATTTTATTTCATTTGGACTGTAGCATTCTGTTTTTATTTAAGTATATATATATATATATATATATATATATATATATATAATATATATATATATATATATATATATATATATATATATATATATATATATATATATATATATATATATATATATATATATATATATATATATATATATATATATATATATATATATATATATATATATATATTCTTTAGTGGAGAACAAGTATAATCATAATTGATATCAAAATCATCCCATCCATTTTTTTTTCCTTTGGTGTGAATTTATTTAGTTAAATATCAAGATCAAATTGAAGAATATTTACAAAGATTGTGTTTTTATCTCATTTGTGGTATTTTCTTCAATAGAAGTGACCTATAGGCAGGGCTCTAATTGGCGACTAATTTAGTCGCCATGGCGCCTAAAATTTTTTGATTGGCGCCTAAAATTTTTCCATAAGTCGCCAAATTGGCGACCATTTTAAATTGACTTGGCGATCGTCGAATTCTGGAACTTTTAACAATTTTTGTTTTTCTGAAGAAACGAAAATAAATTTTAAAATAGGAAATTATTTTTAGCGATTGACACATGTTTTCTTAGTCACCTTTTTGTTTTGTTTTTTTTTGTAAGCACACACTCCTATATTGATTACAATTAATTTTTTAAAAAGTGCCTGGCGACTAAAGTTTTTTAATTAGGCGCCAGTTGGCGCCTAAATTTTAGAGGTCACTTAGAGGCCTGCCTATAGGCCTCCTCCATCACCTTTTATAATTATCATTCTGTTCTTAATGGGAAATAAATATTTCTGCATCTTTATGAAAGTTATCCTGGCTTTGATTCATTGTTTCATGCTGTCTGATGTTTTTCATACTAATTGTTAGGCCATTATTTACACACTGAATTTTCGATGGATTTTTCCGTTATTTCCGACACGGCGGGTGTGATCTTTCACAGGGGATGCTCACTCCTCCATGGCACCTGATCCCACCTCTGATGTTTGGAGGTCCGTGTTTGCTCTACTCCTATTTTGTATTGTTTAATGGACTTTTGAGCTTGAATACTGTTCGTTATCTCCAGATATTGCATTCATTAAAATCAAAAATTTCTTTAACACAGCATTCCAGAAGTTCAAATGCATTTTAGGAAAGTCATTTCAATTTCGTCTTATAATTTTTAGATTGTGGAGTCTAAATCATTAGTTATGGATTAAAAACCTTAGGAAAATGGCAACAGCAAATAAGCGAGATGCATATGGTAGCTCCCTGTCAGTTTGGAATGTTGACGTGGACCGTGAGTACCACCACTGTTCCTCATTTATCCGACACAAGGCTAGTAAAATGGACAACCATCCAGGAATATATGTACTAAGAGATGTCATTTTTCCCAAGAATGAGGACACAAGTGAGAATTTTTACATGAAATTGGATCTTAAATACTAAATAACTTTTGTTGAAATAAAACGAATCCTTTCAATTTAAATTTGATAAGCTGGAGACAACACGAAGAATGTGATAATATTATCTTATTCAAATAAACTATTCAGTTTTCTGAAGAAAAATTATTTGAAACAAATAGAAAAAGAGTCTCACTTTTTTATTTGATGCTTTTTCTTGTCAGATTTCTGATGGTATATTACTCATTGTTGGACACTCGTTGTGTTTCTTTTAGTAGAATTTCTTCGTCTTCGGAATTTTCATGAAATCAAGAAAATAACGAACAATAAAATAACCAAGCTCAAAAGTCTATTGAAACAATAAAATTTGGGAGCAGAGCAAACACGGACCTCAATAAACATCAGAGTTGGGATCAGGTTCAGGAGAGGAGTAATCATTCCCTGTCGACGGGTCACACCCGCCGTGTGCTCGTTGTCATGATCGGGCAAACGATTTTATTTGTCAACAAAGTCCTTGTATCGACCATAACCATAGAATTTGCAGAATGTTGAATTTAAACGATATTGTTCACATCCTTGTATCATCAACTTATTTGTTAATAGCTTGCCTTATTTTTATAAAGTGTTCGTATGAGTACATGCTCATGTGTATCGAATCAACTGGGAGACATAAATTCGATTTGGTATATTTTTTATGCTATAAATTAATTGATTTTAAGTTTTCTAAAAGCTCCTTTTAAGTACTTTTTAAGCATCCATATCTGATTGGCACATCTTCTCGAATATATCGTTGCTCAGTACTCATTAGTTTCTCTTTCACTGCTGTTAAAGAGTAAAGAAAGAGGCTTGGTAGAACATTTACTAGACTCTGTTATGTATCTTTGTTTTTAAGGATTTTTATGCAATTTAGGATCCAGTCTAAGTGTGGTAATTCAAATTTTATTTGTTTGTTGGGAATATTAAAAAACTTTAAAACTGAGGTATGAATATGAAGAATTCTCATCTTACAAAGGGAAAATGAGTATATGTTGGATTATCAATTTCAGAATTAACTCCAAGTTCTTCTAAAATACAATTATAATAATGAGCCTTACAGACACATTTTTAAAATATCATGCTTGCAGGTTACTTCGGTTACCTACGTCAGCTTGTGAAGGACTTCAATACTAAGGAACTGGCTAAAGAACTCGAACTTTTCATTTTGTCCAGAATTATTTCCAAAGCGAATGATGAAAAGGATTACTTAGGACATATTGTTTTACTTGGATGCAACAAAAGACACATTCAGAACTGTGTTTTCCGAAGTTTGGAGGAACTCCTTCATTCAGTGGATATCCAATATTGTGACCCTGTACATTTCTGTCACTGCTTAATGGAGGCGACTCACCTCCTGGATAAACATTGTGCCGATAAAAACTGGGTGATTATGTTGTCATATGTTGTAGAAATATGTTTAACTATTTTGTATATGACAGATTTGATGGGAAAATATAGCAGGTCAGATCTAGCCAGCTGTAACACAAACGATGTTTGCGAAGAAATTGTAGAAAAGATTACCAGAATTTTGCAACTACATCCCCATGATGAACTGTTAAAGGACATCTGTAATTCTTTGGTGATGACTATTAGTTGTTTTAAGGACCAGAGGAAAGGAAGGCTTTGTTTCGGTCCATTCGCTGAGGCTTTACAAATAAAAGAGCACCGAAAATCAATTCAGACTGGGTTCCACAAATTTAGCAACCTGGAGCAATGGGCGTCACTTTATGGTGTTTTGAATTTGGTAATTTCCAATGAATTTTTTTTATGTTAAGAAAAAGAAATGGTTCTTTATTTGAATTTTGTCTTATTTAAATCAGTGTCGCAGTATATAATTTGTTTAATATTAATATACCCTTATCACCTGCGTACGGGGTTTATATCTCTCAGTTGATCCGATACGCCAGAGCATGCTCTACGTATGAACAATTTCTAAAACGAAGTAAGTTATTGACAAACAAGTTGATGAAACAAGAATATCAGCAGTCTCGTTTAAAGTCATCATTTCGTAAGTTCTATGGTCGATACAATGACCTTGTCAGCAAATACAATATTTTATTAAGTTAAATGCTGACTGATGTTTTTCATACTAATTGTTAGGTCATTTTTTACACACTGAATTGTCGACGGATTTTCCCGTTATTTCCCGATCATGATAAGGAGCACACGGCGGGTTTGACCGGTCGGCATGGGATGCTCACTCCTCCATGGCACCTGATCCCACCTCTGATGTCTTAGAGGTCCGTGTTTGCTCTGCTCCTATTTCGTAATGTTAAATGGACTTTTGTGCTCGAATACTGTTCGTTATCTCCACATATTTTTTTCTATTATGCTATGAAGTATTTCTTGGAAAGTGAAGATTGTATCACTGAAGTCCTAAGAGTTCAACCGATTAAATAAATTCATGTACGTAGGTATACAGACAACCTAGAGGAAACCACCTCCAGCTCTTTGATCTCGGAAAGGAGCTTTTAAAAGTTTTGTCCCAAAAGAAGCAGAAGAAAAATGTAATCATGAAGCTTCTTATGGCGACTAAGATGATAAAAGGAATAATCAAAGAATCCAATGAACTTGGTAAGTGTTTTCATTCTACATTCAGAAACATCCACTTCGATAAAAATGTGTTGAAATAAAGCATTTGAATAAACATGCTTTTCTTCTGTTTTCCAAGATTGGATAAACCTACTAGAATTAATGGCGTCCAACAAGGGTAATAAACAAGCTGACCGACAATACATTGTACTAGAAATCAAGGACCTCATCTTCCACTCTGACGGAAGTATTGTGACAACTGTGATGAAGATTCTTCTCGAAAATGGAGTAACTCCTTGGAAGATTCAACAAACAGTCCTCTCTCATATCAAAGAAGTCATGTCTCCGGTCGAGTTGAATTTAGATTCCGAAAGGATGCACTATTGTTCAAATGAATTGCCTGCATGGCAAATATTTAGTGGACAATTGGGTTCTTTTCCAGTAAATGTTAATGTCTTATTGCCCTCAAATTATTGCTTATCACGAGGAATGTTCTATAATTATTCACAGAATGTGAGCAATAGAAAGAAACTCATGTTAAACAAAAACAATCTCAAAATTCTCTCACATTTGTGTAACAATCAAAACTCAAAGCATATTTTGCAATTGTTTGCATATCAATCCGAAGTTATGCCGATGTTTTTCATTACCCAAAAGTCATGCCCTGGAGATTATCTGAACAATCACTTACAAAAGCGCAGATGTCATAAAAATTGGTTTTCCATGAAATCTTTAACTAAGATTGCCTTAGGATGTGTAGAGGGAGTGAAATTTTTACACGACCGTCATGTAATACATAGAAACTTGACAACATTCAGTTTTAGCCTAATGTCTGACATGAGTGTACTTCTCCATGAGTTTGATTTAGCTATAAGAGACTGGGCAAATCACACAAAGGAAGACACAGAATATATCCTTGGTGAGAGAGAGAGAGAGAGAGAGAGAGAGAGAGAGAGAGAGAGAGGCTTAAACTATTATTGATGTACATGTAATTACTAAGCATATGATTGCACTACTAATACTACTTCTACTAATTTATATGGCACTCAATATAAAACAAGTTGCTTTAAGGGTGCTTCACATGAGTTAAGATGGATAAATAAAGATGATATTTTAACTAAAACATACTTTAAAATAGGATCAAAAATGTCTGAAACTTAATATAAAATAATACGTAAAATGCGTTTAAATTCATATGTATATATACTAAAGAGAGAGGTGAATACAGAGCATTTGTTAAATTTTCATAGAATGCAATGACATCCCACTGAGATGGTCACCTTCTGAATCCATATTGCTGAAGAAGTTCAGCAAGGCTTCAGACAGATATATGGTCGGTCAAGTTCTTTACGAAATATTTTCACATGGTTGCCAACCATTTACAGAGCTATATAAAATGGACTTAGAAACAGCTCTTCGCAAAGTAAGACAAATATTTAATCCCTACTTTCATAATGGTGTAAGAGATAATATTGCTATTCAGATTCTGTTTGATTTCTTCAGATCGTTTTGCAAAATCTGAAACCTATGCCATGGCCGTGCATTCCGAAAGTCGTAAACAAGGTTATCTTTGAGCTGACACAGACAAATCCAAAAGTCAGACCAAATCTGGAAAGTGTAATTGAGAAGCTGAAAGTATTAGGAGAGAGTCTCTTAAAAGGTTTGCATTTTGTTTTCAGTCCAAGATACCTGGTTCTCACAAACAAAGCATGTACTACACAGCAAAAATTCAACATTTCCTTGATTTGTTTTGTTGTTTTTAATTAATTTTAGACCAACATCTGATGCATGATGAAATGAATGGTGATATATTTCCAGAAATTGATGAAACACTTCCGGAGTATCCACAAACAGTATGTGTTATAAAAATCAATCCAAATAATCATGTTTGATTTGCAAGACAAAAATATAAATAAAATAGAAAAATCTTTTATCTTCAATTCTGAAATTTTGCGCTGTAAACATCAGAATTTTGTTTTATAATATATTCTGAAATATTTTGGTATTAAAATTTTTATGACAAATTCAAAGTGCCAAGTATCATTTTGGCCAGAAAAAACCAAAACTTTATTAACTTTAAGACTTAACTTTGAACGACAAATGACCAACTTGTAACATTCAAAGAGCTTTATAAATTAATGTCATCTTTCATCCTACAGCATCCCTTCTATTTAATGGCTTTATTTTGTTCTCGAAATGGATATCCATTGCTGTAGTCCTACCAAAAATCATTTCCAAGTTCTCTTGCTTTCTTCCTGTCAAAACTCTGTCATCTCTGGAGAAAAAAAAAACAACAAAAGCAATATTGATTCCACGCCTCAATCTTAATTTATTCTTCATACTAGAATAATACGTTAAAATAAGATATGTGCAGCATAGATCCGATCAATTTCCATAGGCAGATACAATTTACATTTTATGACTTAAGTATTGAAAAGTTAATGCAGGGAAAACTTGAAATTACATTAATTCTTTAATTTTGAAAAATCAAACAGATACTTCCAGAATTCGTGAGGCAAATGAGGGATCAATGTGCAGGTTAGTTATAAAAGCTTTTAATTTCTAAACATAAAAAAAATCTGTATCACAATCACATATTGTAAAAAAAAACAAAACAACAACAACAACAACAACTCAGTTTCAATTTATCTGATCACAAAGAAACGGAAAGGAACTATGCAGCCTTTAAATTAATTATATATATTTTCTGTTTATTACTTCCTCGAAAGATCGGAAAATTATTTACACAAACCTTCGAAAGTCAGCTTATTTAGTGAGCCCTTTGGAGATAAAAATAACAGATGCTGATTTAGCGGCGCCCGATGACCCAACAACTAAAACCATAGTATGTATCTTATTTTGCTTCAGTTAAGGTCAAACAACTTTAATTTAAAAAAAAATGTATTCGATCATGTAGACCTGACCAATACTTATCTGTGAACAGGGCATAAAACATGGATCCTTGGAAATTTTAGAAGTGGGATCAGATGCCTAGGAAGTGTAAGCATCCCCTAGGGGCCTGTCGACCGGTAACACCCGCCGTTAGCTCTATGTATTGATCAAGTAGACTGAATAATCCGTGGTCTAAAGCACAAATAAGTTATAATACATACTTATCAAATGTATCTACATTTATTAGCGGTTTAGAATTTGAAGTATTAGCTATTTTTGTTAGCATGAGGAAGGATGTATGGAAGTGAGGGAACCCATTTCACAACAGTTTGAGGTCGATTGCTTGGGACAGCTGTTTCATAGTACATCACCACTGAGAAGCGCCCTGCGTATTAGAAAATGGCCACCATTGCTTCGAAACATAGGAGGAAAACGAATAATGGTAATTACAGTAATTAATCCCTTTAATGATCATTTCAATGAAATTCTTAAAGCACAGATAGGCCTAATCTGAATAGCAAATCTTATCTCTAGAAATTCATCTATATGCTAAGAAAATTTCATACAGAGATAGAAAAATATTAATTTGCCAAGTTTAATCCAAGGGGGAAAAACATAAATACAACAACAAACACGATTTGCTTAAAATACAAACGTGTATGAAAACAAAACAAAACTAGATGCTGTCATGAGACAGTAATACCCGCACTAAGGTGTTTGCCTCTAAATGCACACCGCTCCTTCATATTGGGCTTACCAAGGAAAAAGTCCAAATAATTCTATAATTTACACAGTACATGTATTCGTCAAATCGAGCATAAAATGCTCAGGTGACCATGTGACCCATGAACCTCTTATATGCATTTCATATACTTAATTCATTACCAGTCTGATATAACAGAATTTTATTAATGATGTAAATTAGGTTTTGATAAAAGGGGGGGGGGGTATAAATTTTTGGCCCATAATTGGAACTTTTTAAATTTATTTTCTCAACAACAAATAATATTATTTTAGTACAAAGCGTTTTTGATGAATTTATCAAAATGTGCAAACTTTTTTTAGTATTTGATTAGGCGAAAACCTCCTTGAAAAGACATACCCAATCAATTTTGTCTCCCCCCCCCCTCCCCAACACACACACACAATTTGCCTGTTTTTGGAAATAGGCCTAGATGGCAAAGTTATGTTAAAACATCGTTTGTTATGATAATTTAAAATTTGTTCTTGTACTGTACATGTATGTGAAACCTTTTTGAAAATTTCTACATCACATTGGGCTTACCAGTACTAGTACTAGTTTTACCATTATCATTTTTAGATTGCACATGCCATGTGACATTGTGTGGTGCAGTGTTACATGTATATCAGTGGAAATTAATTCATTTTGTGTTTTAATTGGATTATATTTCATGAAGTTGACAGGACCTATGACAGTCGGTAAGTACAAGTTTAAGTATAGATGTGGGTAAAATAAACCGAAATGCAAATGGTGAGGTTAAATTAAAAAGGATCAAAGATCATCGGCAATCTCCTATGCAGAGTTGTCGTTCGTTTCTCTCTCAGACACTGAATGTATGAGCCGATGGTAGAGAGTGGATCATCGGATGCCACAATAGACGAATTTCACATTCTGAAGAGTTATCTCCCGTTGTCGACATTACATTCAGTTACAGGCACAGATCCGGGAATTTTTTTCTGGGAAGGGGGGGGGGGAGGGGGGGTCCACACCTCAGTCAAAAAAAATGCCAGCCCAGAATTTCCTGAGGAGCAAAAAAAAAAAAAAACAAACAAACAAACAAACAAAATAAAAACAATGATGGTGGGGTCCATGTTTTTAAAGGGGGAGGGCATCCAAAGTCATTTTTTATTTTCTTCTGTAAATCATTATATAGTCCTATTTAAATAACTCTGCAAATTCCAGGGGGGGGGGGGGTGTTTCCAATCTCCCTAGCCGCTCCCGTCCCTGAAATGACAAATGATCATGTGACTCCTAAATAGTAGAAAACTTTTCCATTTGACTATACATAATTTTGTTTCTTGTGTTATTATGTTATGTACATCTAATGGTTTAAGGTTATGAACCTCTGGAGGTCATCCCCACTCTCTTAATGAACTGGAAATGTTCATAACATGACTACATCAAATTAAATAAAAGTGCATCAATGATAAGATTACTTGACATTTCATTCATGAATTTGGGTCAACCCATGTACCCTCCTAGAATTAGGAATGAAAATCATTCAAAGAGATGGACCATTAAACTATTTGTATATATTCACATTTTTTTTATGTCAAACCAAAGTATTAGACTAGTTTACATACATGAACAAACAGGGGTCTGGGAAGGGGAAGGGGCAAGGGGAAGGAGTTATCTCTTTACGTCTTAATTGTTGAAAACTCCTAAAATGAATGTTAACCTCAAATCCGACTTGTACGTCTTCATTATTTTAAAGTGGTGGTGTCTCCGTATGAGTGAAAAATTCCCAAGAGGGACATTTAACAACAAACAAAAATTAATGAGGCCAAAAAAAAAAATATGTGTGGTTCCGGTTACACTTCCAAAAAAATTAGGGTAGGAAGGTAGGGAATTTTTTTTTTTTTTTTTTTTTTTTTTTAACAAAATGATTTTCTTATTTTTTTCTAAATAAAACCTATCACTGCTTTGCATTTAGATGTGGTGTGATTATATACTAGTCAATATTGGTAGGGGACACCTACATGCCAGCTTGCTTTGGATTTTACACTATTAAACACTTGCACTACGTTTTGCAAGGAGGCCGTCATTGCTGAAACTAAAACTTAAACTGGAGCCATTGATGGAAATCGGGGAAAATTGCAGAAAAAATATTAAAATTGCCAAAAAAAGTTTAGGGTCGGGGGTATAAAATAGGGAAGGTCGGGTAACCGGAACCACACATATTTTTTTATTTGGCCTGACTTAAAAAACACAATATACATGTACATGTTTATTAGTCAACGGATATACTTCTGATCATATCTCTAGTTCTCCCTTGAATCAGAAATGATGATATAAATATTTTAAGAATGATTAAGAGTTGAAAAGGTTGTGCATTTTAAAATTCACTAAGCTCTGTGGTTGAATTAGCTATACCAGTTTAGCTTATTTTGCTACTCAAAGCACCTTGATTAACTATTTTTAATCATACTGTTTTCTGAAATGTGAAGTTTTTTCAACATGGATACAAGTCATACCTTTTCAGCTTCTGAAAGCAATGCATGAAAAAAAAACTGCTTTTCAAATACTGTAACTCTTTCCAAGTACTTGTGATCATCAGTTTTTAGCTCACTTGAGTTTTTCTGGTTTTCTGATCACATTTTGTTTGTCATCCATCTGTCCGCCTGTAAACTTTTCACATTTTTGTCTTCTTCACTAGAACCGCTGGGCCAATTTCAACCAACCCTGCCACAAAGCATCTTCGGGTAAAGGGGATTCAAGTTTGTTCAAGTGAAGGGTCACACCCTCTTTCAAGGGGGGCTAATAAAGAATTAGTGAAAATTTGGTGGTAACATTTTAAAAAAGTCTTATCAAGAACCACTGACTGGGCCCAAAAAGTTGAAACTTTCTTTACATAGACTTAGTGTAGCTTCAAATTTGTTAAAATTATGACCCACTGGGGTAGGTGGGGCCGCATATGGGGATTCAATGATTTACATAGAAAAATGCAGGGGATTTTTTCCATCATAAATCTTCTTCTCATGAACAGCAAGGGCATTATTGTCATCCGTTTTCGCAAAAGGGACCTAGGGGACATTAAATCTCATTTGTCTGTCAGTCTGTCCATTTGTCAGTCTGTCCGTCTGTCACAATAAATTTAACCTTGATCATAACTTCTGAATAATAAGAGATAGGGCTTTCATATTTCACATGTACATTACATGTACCTACAAGAACTTTCTAAACATACCATGATTTTTGAACCCATGACCTTGAAGTTTGACCTACTTTTCAAAAAATTTAACATTATTTTAAATGATCATTTTGAAAGAGAAAAGATAGGGTGTTCATATTATACATGTATATTACCTGTGACAAGACCTTTCTAAATATATCATGACTTTTGACTCTGTGACATTGACGTTGAAGTTTAACCTACTTTTCAAAAATGTTATATTTCCTTAATTATAACTTTTGACTGAGAAGAGACAGGACTTTTATATTTGAAATGTACATTACCTGTAACAAGATGTTTCCAAGCATGCAATGATTTTTTTACCCCTTGACCTTGATGTTTTACCTAATTTTCAAAAATTTTAACTTTGGTGATTACTTTTGAATGACATATGATAAGGCCTGCATATTTGAAACAAAATGTCATAAATAATGGCATCCCATCCACTAGGACATGGAAAGCAGGGGACCACAATTCTTTGAATTTGCTTGTTAGTCATTTTGATATGGAAACATCCTCATATAGTGCAGATTCAAGTTTTTTATGCCCTGCCATGAACATGGCCGAGGCATATAGTGTTTGTCATGTCCGACTTCAATAAAACATCATATGCTGATACATACTGATGTAAGCTTTTTAACTGCATCAAAATTTTTGACCTTGACTTTTCCTTTGACCTTGACCTTACTTTTCTTAAATTAGTGTCTAGATCAGTTTTGAATAAACAATTCAAGATATATTTATCAAACTTCATATGCTGATATATACTGCTAAGAAATATCAATTGCATCAACTTTTTTGACCTTGACTTTTCCTTTGACCTTGACCTCACTTTTTTAAATGTGTTTATCTACATTTTAAATAAACCATTTCTGATATTTTTGTTGAACTTCTATGCTAATAGTAAATACATACTGATATAAGTTTTTCAACTGCATCAGCATTTTGACCTCAACCTTTCCTTTGACCTTGATCTCTCTTTTCTCAAATAAGTGTTAAACTCAGTTTTAGATAAATCATTCAAGATATTTTTATCAAACCTAATATGCTGTTATGTATTAAAGAGAGCTATTCAACTGCATCAAAAACTTTTCACCTTGCACTTTCCTGTGACCTTGACCTCCCTTCTCTTTAATTTGTAGTTTGCTTAGTTTTAAAGAAACAATCTAAGATATTTTTATGTAAGCATGCACTTATACATAATTTTGTGAGAATTTATCATCTATATCCATTTTTTTTTTAGATTTTAGTTTCAATTTTAAAGAAACTGTTCAAGATATTCTCATCAAACTTCATACACTCATACAAATTTTCATGTTGCATTAGTAATACACATTCGGCGGGGCATTTATGTCCTATGGACATATTTCTAGTTTTCAAATCATGACCTCCGAGGATAGGGTCAGGCCACAATAAGGGATCAAAGTTTTATAGAGATTTAAAAGGAAAAAAAATCTTCAAAAGTCTTCTTTTTAAGAACAACAAAAGCATGATTAATATGGAAACATTCCCAAGAAGTGTAGATTCAAGTTTGTACAAATCATGTCCCCATGGGTTAGGGAGGGGCCATTTTTTTCCTGCCCCTATTTGCTATCCACATGGAAATGCAAATTTTAAAACTATTTTACACATCCACAGGACAAAATCAATCATCTTCCAAATGATCATGATTTAAGGCTAGTGCATAAAATATAAGGGAAGTTCTGGGAACCAGGATGTTTAAACATGTTAAATATTTTTTTAAAAAAACTGACCCCCATTTGACCCCCAGGGGGAAAATAAGAATTCCAAAACCTTACTGCACTTCTATAGGACACCACCAACCATCTCCCAAAAGACGATTACGCTACTGTGTAAAATGTAAGAGGAGTTCAGGGAACCAGGGGCTTTTTACATAA